>NC_132915.1:66337025-66637025 GCF_047675955.1 Chlorocebus sabaeus | reverse complement strand
TTGGGAGGCCAAGGCAGGTGGATCACTTGAGGTCAGGAGTTCAAGACCAGCCTGGCCAACATGGCAAAACCCCGTCTCTACTAAAAATAAAAAAATTAGCCGGCCATGGTGGCTAGTGCCCATAATCCCAGCTACTCAGGAAGCTGAGGCCAGAGAATCGCTTGACCCCAGGAGGCAGAGGTTGCAGTGAGCCAAGATTGCACCACTGCACTCCAACCTGGGCAACAGAGCAAGACTCCATCTCAAAAAAAAAGAAAAAAAAAAATACAGTTTGTGCTTGTGGCCGGGCACGGTGGCTCATACCTGTAATCCCAACTCTTTGGGAGGCTGAGGCAGGCGGATCACTTAAGGCCAGGAGTTCAAGACCAGCCTGGCCAACATGGCAAAACCCCATCTCTACTAAAAGTACAAAAATCAGCTGGGTGTGGTGACAGGCACCTGTAGTCCCAGTTACTTGGGAGCCTGAGATAGGAGAATCGCTTGAACCCGGGAGGCGGAGGAGCCAAGATCAGGCCACTGCACTCCAGCCTGGGTGACAGAGCAAGACTCTGTCTCAAAAAAAAAAAAAAAAAAAAAAAGTATTAGTAATGGAAATTTGTATTTCAGGAAAATATAAAGAAGAAAATAAAAATTACCCGAAACTCAAACAACAGTACATTCACGTTCTGAAGTATCGCCTCAGTCTTTTTTTCTATGCACATATATAATTATTTTAAATAAAAGTGGGCTCAAGCCATGTTTACATAGTTCTATAGCCTCCATCTTCCGCTTAACATAGTGTCATGTCCCTTTTTTTTCTGTTATTAAATCTCCTACAATATGATCTTTTTTTATAGCTGTATGGTATTTTCTACCTTAATTTTTTTAATTTTTTAATTTTTTTTAAGAAAGTTTCACTCTTATTGTCCAGGCCAGAGTGCAATGGCATGATCTCAGCTCACTGCAACCTCTGCCTCCTGGGTTCAAGCGATTCTCCTGTCCCAGCTTCCCAAGTAGCTGGGATTACCAGCACCCACCACCATGCCCAGCTAATTTTTGTATTTTTAGTAGAGATGGGATTTCACCATGTTGGCCAGGCTGGTCTGGAACTCCTGACCTCAAATGATCCACCTGCCTCGGCCTCCCAAAGTGCTGGGATTACAGGCGTGAGCCACCGCACCCGGCCTCTACCTTAATTTAACTTATTCCAATTTTTGTATAACCAGCTCTGCAGGGAATTGTTCAGAAATCTTTGTTTCTGGGTTTTTTTAAGGAGAAATTCATAGTTGGGGCATTATGAGGTCAAAGGCTAGGTACATCTTCAAGACTTCCTGTCCTCCAGAGATGCATCAGTTCCTCTTCTGCTGCTATGTCCGGGAGTGTCCCCACAGAAAAGCTGTTCTGTTACCTTTAAAGACTTTTAGCAACTTGGACCTTGCCTAAAACATGAGGCACACTATAAATAGTTTTTCTTCATCAGGGACAGCATGAGTTCAGGCTACCCATGGGGTTGGACAGGAGACGGGGCTCTGCATGTAGGGTGAGTAGTTTTCCCTCTAAGACAAGCTTTTCAGGGTACAGGACTCTGAGGGCTAACACCAGGATGGTCCCAGCAAGCTGGAACAGTTGTCCTGTTACCCCAGGGGCAAGTCCCTTACCTCCCATTCAGTAGACCCTCCGTCTGCCCCTGTGAGAGAACCAGGGTCTGGGGCTGGAGCTGGGGCTGGGGAAACCCAGAGAAGCTCAGAAGGAGTCCTGCCCTCCTCGGGTCCAGGATGCGGGTGAGCAGAGAAACAGCCATCACCCAGGGGGAACCCAGTCTAATTCTATCCCTTTCCAGCTGTGCAACCTGGGTAAACTGCAAAAGCTTCCACTTCCTCTGCTGCAAAGTAACACAAAACCAGCAGCCTCACGGGGTTGCTGCAAAGATTACACACACTGTTGAATGACTGCCCTTAGCAAGGCTTAGTGTTGTCAACCTTCAGAGGTCAGCTAGGATGAGAACAAGGTGTGATGGCAGAGGCCAGTGTAGCCACAGGATTTCAAAGCAGAGGGACTAGGGTGCCAGCAAGGCTTCCTGTGGGAGGCGAGAAGTGGAGTCTATTTTATAAATAAAAAATGCTCCAGCCCCACTGGACATCTCCTGAAGTTAGGACCACAGCTCTTAAGATCCTCTTCCTCTCCAGCCGGACGTCCCAGAGCAGTGCTCAGAGTTCTCTCCATCCCCTCACTCAGCATCCTCTAACATTCCATCTTTCTCTGTTATTTACATTAATTCTAACACACTATAATTATTATCTAAATAATAAGCATCTGTTGGCCAGGAGCAGTGGCTCATACCTGTAATCCCAACACTTTGGGAGGCCGAGGCGGGTGGATCACATGAGGTCAGGAGTTTGAGACCAGCCTGGCCAACATGGCAAAACCCTATTTCTACTAAAAATAGAAAAATTAGCCAGGTGTGGTGGCAGATGCCTGTAATCCCAGCTACTTGGGAGGCTGAGGCAGGAGCATCGCTTGAACCTGGGAGATGGAGGTTGTGGTAAGTCCACATGGGGCCATTGCACTCCAACCCGGGCAATAAGAGCAAAACGCCGTCTCAAAAAAAAAAAGCCAGGCGTGGTGGCATGCACCTGTAATCCCGGCTACTTGGGAGGCTGAGGCAGAAGAATTGCTTAAACCTGGGAGGCGGAGGTTGCAGTAAGCCGACATGGCACCACTGCACTCCAGCCTCGGCAACAGAAAAAAAAAAATTTGTTGTGTTTACTATTTAAATAATTACATTTATTATGTCAATATTAAACCTATTTATTGTCTTTATTGTTTAAATGTTAAATCTGTGCAGCAGCTTTATTCTTTAAATATTAAACAGGTATTGTATTCATTATATATTGCCTGTCTCCACCCACTAGAACGGAACCAGAATGCAGACTCCACACAGCAGGGATCTAGGACAGTTTCTGGCATACAGTAGGTGCTCAATAAGTATTTGTTAGCTGAAGTAACAGTGATAAAAGATCCTATCTGTGGCGGGTTTACTCTGTGTGTGCCTCACATTGTGCTTGCATTGGTCTCCCACAGTGGGAGCCCTGCTATGCAGATGAGAAACTGAAGTTCAGGCCTGGTATGGTGGCTCGTGTCTGTAATCCAAGTACTTTAGGAGGCCGAGGAGGGAGGAGCACTTGAGTTCAGGAGTTCAAGACCAGCCTGGGCAACATGGAGAAAACCCATCTCTACAAAAAAATACAAAAATTAGCCAGGTGTCGTACTGCACACCTGTAGTCCCAGCTACTTGGGAGGCTAAGGTGGGAAGATCACTTGAGCCCATGAGGTGGAGACTGTAGTGAACTGAGATCTTGCCACTGCACTTCAGCCTGGGCAACACAGGGAGGCCCTGTCTCAAAATCAACAAACAGGCCGGGCATGGTGGCTCACATCTGTAATCCCAGCATTTTGGGAGGCCGAGGCAAGTGGATCACTTGAGCTTAGGAGTTCGAGACCAGCCTGGCCAATGTGGTGAAACCCCCCCCCCCTACGAAAAATACAAAATTAGCCAGGCGTGGTTGCAGGTGCCTGTAGTCCCAGCTACCTGGGAGACTGAGGCAGGAGAAATGCTTGAACCCAGGAGGTGGAGGTTGTAGAGATTTTGCCACTGTACTCCAGCCTGGGCAACTGAGCGAGACTCCATCTCAAAAAATAAAACAAAATAAAAATAAAAAATAAAAGTAAAATAAAGTATCAGAAAAGAAAAAAGAAACTGAGGTTCAGAAAGGTGAAGCGATGCTAGGAAACGCAGAAGTTGGATTTAGTGGTGGAGGCTCAGAGGGAGGTCACAGCCCGGAGGTGAATGGGATCTAGAGAGAAATTCCATGGTCCCTTCTGCCCCAAGAACGAGAGACAAGGGTTGCATTTTGAGTCCTTGAACACCACTGCTCCTCCATACCTGAAGGAGAATGAGCTTCCATCACACTGGATCTGCCGTCATGGGGAACCTCCCTCAGGGTCTTGGAACATGGTCACCAGGAAGGACCCTCTTCCTGTAGATGGAGATATTGAGGCTGGTGGGGGCTCCCCAGTGACATCACTAGGAAGTGGTGGATCAAGGATGCAAATCCAAGTATTCTGACCTTGCAGCATCCTACATCGAGTTCAGAGTTTCCCAGCTTGCCTGACCTAAGGTTTACACACGGTTCCTATAAAAACACAAATTCCTAGGACCTCTGCTTGGAGATTTTTACTCAGGAGGTCTTGGGTCAGCCCTGGAAGCCAATATTTTTCACAAGTTCCCCATGGGTGTCTTATGATGAGGGAGCTCAGGAGATACTCCCTTGGGGTCAAGGCCAGGCTCCCCACCACCCTGCAGCTCACCATCCACCTGGGCCTTTGAACAAGTGCCAGGAAAGAGGAAAGTATCAACCATCACACTGCGCATCTGTGGCTAGCTCCATCCCCCGAAACAATAGGAGTGGCAGAGTCCCAGCCTCATCTCTTACTAGGTACGTAACTCAGATAGGTCATGGGACTTCTTTGAGGACACAAAGTATGTGAAAATCAGAGGAAATGACATATTGTGTGACTGCTTGGGAAACTCACACAGTATTGTGCAACTGCTTCTTGTTACATTGACTTGGCCCTTGATAGGTAAAAATGTGTTTGTATTTCACAAGTATGTGTCACTCAGACAACAAGGAAGGTGTCCCTGATTTTACCCAGAGGTCACCAACCTTTCTGAGCTCTGAGATTTGTCAGGGGGCATAAACTTTGTCTGTTGGTGTGCTGGGAGAAAAAGCTGGGGTATAGAAATGATGTTAGGGAGAAAGCCACCTGGTGTCTTCCTTCTTATACACTTTTTCTCCTCCCATGCGTTTTCTGGAACCTACCTTGTTTGAATCCTAGTTTTCCTTTACGGATCACCTTTTCCAAGTAGCCTTCCCTTATTGCAGCTGGTACAACTTCCCTGTCCTATTAACACTCATAGCACTTGGTATGTGCGGATCTCAAGAATGCTGATCATTTTTCCTTAGGACTGGTTCCCCTCTGGGCTGCAGGCTCATTCATTTACATATTCCTGAGCCCTGCAGGACCCTGTGTTTCAAACCACAGGTCACTATTATGGGTCAGGATGTCAATTTATCAGCCGGGACTAGTGTTAAATATGCACAGGCCAACTGGCCTCTCTCCTGAGGATTCTGATTTAGACTGTCTTGGAACTGATTTTATATATATATATCTCAGATGTATATATCTATATATGTCTATATTATATATACATGTATATCATGTATCATATATCGTGTGTATGATACGTGTATCACGTGTATATGATACATGTATATGTGTATGATACATGTATCGTGTGATGCATGTATTGTGTGTGTGATACATGTATCATCTATGTGTATATATGATTATATATATGTGTTGGGTTTTTTTGAGACAGGGTCTGTCTCCCAGGCTGGAGTGCAGTGGTATGATCACAGCTCACTGCAGCCTCAACCTCCCAGACTTCAGCAATCCTCCCACCTCAGCCTCCCAGGTAGCTGGGACTACAGATGTGTGCCACCACGCCTGGCTAATTATGTTATTGTTTATAGACAGGGTCTCACTGTGTTGCCCACACTGATCTCAAACTCAAATGATCCTCCTGCCTCAGCCTCCCAAAGTTCTGGGATTACGGGCATGAGACACTATGCCCAGCCTGGTGATCTATTTTTTAACCAGACTTCTAGGACCTAGGATCTAGGCCAACGCTTTTCGATCTGTAATGTGCACACAGCACACCTGGTGAACTTGTTAAATACCAATGCTGGTTTCCTGGGGACAGAATTCTGCATTCCTAACAAACTTCTGGGTGACTCAATGCTGGTGCTGTAAGCGTAGGGCCCATAGGTAGTTTGCCCAAATTCAAGAGATTCTTATCTTCAGGCACATTAGGGAAGCAAGTATTGAGTGCTATTGTTCTCAACCTCAGCACACCCGGGAAGCTTTTAAACTATACTAAGGTTCAGGTCCCACTGCAAACCAATTAAATCAGAACCTCTGGGGCAGAGGATGGGGCGGGGATGGGGGGGTGTTGTTTTGTTGTCAAAGCTTTCCAGATGATTCTAATGTGAAGCAGGGCTAAGAATCACTGATTCACTGGGTCCCCACCAGTATTAAAATAAATGAATGAATAAATTGAAGAGAACAAACCATCTCACAGGCTTGCAGGGTAAACCCTGGGTCTCCATTATACGGTATAAATACAGATGCACGTGAGTTGCTGGATCAGAGCAGGTTTGGACATGAGTGAAGCAGAAAGGGAGAAGGTCTTAGCGTTCACAGACCAGCCATGGGGACAAACCGCAAGGACATGGGGTGGGGGCCAGGGAGGGTGGGGCTGACAGCACCGAGGGGCTCTGCAGCAGGAGGCAGTGAGGTCAGATGGGGCAGCAGTGACCAGAAGCCTCTGAACTGAGCCATGCAGGAGGAGCAGGACATTGTCATGAAGCAAGCAAGACCTTTTAGGCACAGAGGACAAAAAATACGCAAGCATGGGGCGGGGGGCGTGAAAAGAATGCAGCAAGTTCAGGGAAGGGAACACCAAGTGGCTGACTGGCCCTTGGCCATTTGGTACTGGGGGTGTGAAGGGGAGTGGCAGAGATAGGCAGGGGCCTGATTGCAGAGGCCTAGGAAATGTGAGCTGAAGAGAAAGGAAGGTCAATGACCCCTTGTTAGGGAATGACCTCAGGTGATCTTGTCTGGGCAGAGCCACTCACAGTTTCTGAGACTCCACTGACAGCTTGCATAAGGCTGTTTTCATGCACCTAAGAGCCCATGAAGTCTGAGGGCACCAGACAACTTTTTAGAAAGCATTTTGAGAGAAGGAGTGGAGGGTGATTAAGCAAAGATCCACCAGCAATCTTCCTATGGCCATTTCCCCCAAGAACCCAGGCCCTCCCTTCCAACAGCTCTGCTCTCCACCCGCATTTCATTTCAGCAAACATCTCCTAGGCACCCTTTTTGCCAAGCACTGAGTGGGAGAGCCAGGAAAAATCCAGACAGCTCTGCCCTCATGAGCTGGAGGTGGGAAAGATCATATTTTCATGAGTGACTACAACATAGGACAGGACATCAGAAGCGCCCCAAACTTTGAGCCCTGGGAAGGCAGGGGAAAGAACAGTCAATTTTGCCTGAGATGATCAGGGAAGGCTGCTAGGAGGGAAAGGCGGCAAAAGGACCTTGAAGGGCTGTTTGGTGAAGGGCTAACACGTATCAATGGTGAAAGGGGGAAACAGGCTTAAGGAACACAGGTTTTGCAAAACACTGATACTGCATATGGCAAAAGCACAGAATATAGGGGGTTGAGGTAGACAGACTGGCAAAAGGGCCAGGACAGGACAGCCCCGTGCACCAAGTTAAGGAGTTTGGATTTACTGGGGGAAGCAAGAGGGAACCATTGGAGATTTTTAAGCTGGAGGATGACATGATCACAGCTGGGTTAGAGGATATCTGGCAGCTGACCTAGTGGCTGGAGGTATGGAATGCAGCAATGGGTGGATAAGGACAGAAATGAAGGACTAACTTTAAGATGGATCTGGAATCCAAAAATAGAGGGTTTTCATCCCCAACATTCATATGCCCAAGAAGAGCCAAGGAAGGGCCTGGGGGTTTCTGACAAGGAACAGAGAGCTGGAGGCTCAGAGGCCTGTGCTGTGACCTGCAGCATAAAAGAAGCAGACTGGCTCAGCTCCAGATCTGAGCTTTCCCGTTAGCCTGGGATTTTCTGAGTCTGGTGTGCCCCAATTGTGTGTTTCAGTCTTTTCCTTCTTGTTCAGGTTTTACCATAGGAGAATAACCGCTCCATTCTAATCTGAAATTAATTATTTATGCTTATGAACACGCTGGATGCCTGCCTGGTTTATTTATTTTTCGAATAATACATCTGAATAGGCATTCACACAAGACAGGGCAAACATAATTTTGAGGCAAAGGCCCTTTCCAACTGTTGCCCGATTAATTGTTCTAAGCCATTGTGTAGCCTTATCCTTATCCTGTGGAGTCCAAAATTTATCCCTCGCATACTAATTAGATGGCAGGTGCCTGTGTCTGACAGTCAAGATTCGCACTATCCAGCCCCACCACCTGACCCTTACAGTCTTATCTCCTGCTGCTATGAGTTTCTCCACTGGGCCAAACTCCACCCATCCACCCTCCAAGGCCCAGTTCAAACGTCTACTCTGTGAAGCCATCTCTGGATCTCCCTCGAGGGGGGAGGCCCCCCAAGCTTCTGAATTTCCACTCTTTTGTTTTTGTAGCCTTCATCAGACGCTAAGCTCCCCAGGACCTTGCACGCAGTAGGTTCCTCAATGGAGCGTTTGCTGGAATAGGGGAGCCTGGTCTCCAGCTTCCGGAGAGGCAGCTAAGCACGGCAGCCAAAGCGGAGCTGGGCAAAGACCAGACCCGCTTTTGGAGTCAGTGTCTACAAAGTGCTCTCGGGGGAAGGGGGCACGCGGCGAACGTCGCCCACCCGGAGCCGATCCCCCCAAGAACGCTTCACTGGGGTGGGGTTACTGCTTGGGCTCTCCCCAAGCACAGTGCACACACTTCACACATCCACAAGCCTCCTGAAACGCCTCTCCCCTCAGACCGACCTTTCCGTTTCCTTCAACGCCTCCCATCTGTTGTGTGCGTTCCAGTTTCCAACTCAGAGTCAGAACCCTCATTTCCAGAGTCTCCTACAACAGCCCGGGGACGCATACAAGGCACGGGTTACTTTTCAGACGGGGATTTGGGGCTCAGGGTCCAGCGACTCGTCCAAGGTCACTCTCAAGAAGTATGAGGGCTATGACTTTGACCCAGGCCTTCTAACTCCCCGGGCAGCGCTCCTTCCAAGCCCCCCGCAAGCGGTCTGAGCTTCGAAGGAAAAAGAGTTAAAACGTTTAAAAGTGATTCGTATGTTCCAAAGCACGCACAAAGTGTGTTCTTCTGTGAACTGCGGAATGGGTCGCTGATAAAAGGTCCCTCTGAAGGTTTGAAGATACCCAATAAGGCTCCACAGAGGGCACTTTGGAGTCTTCCGCGAAGGCGCTAGCCCCCTAAAACCGACAATGCCCAGACGCCCCCTGCAGGCAGCGCGCTAGAGAACGCGCGTTGGCTGTTTCTGGCACGCTGAGGCCACCGTACGGCATTAAGGGTGAAGCATCGAGGCTAGCGGAGCCCGCAACCTGACAGGTGTGCTGGCGTGGCCCTCTACCTGCCCCGCCGCGGCGGCCTGCGGCCAGGAAAAGCAGGCTGGCGACATTGGGCGGGCCGCGGGCCGAGGGAGAGGAGGCGGGGCGGCGTCTCCCTCACGTGACCCCAACGGCGCCTGGCGCGTCGCTCTGCGCCCCAGCCCCTGGGTCGGTCACGGTCTGCGCCTGCGCGGGCGCCGGCTCGCTATCGGTCCTGCGGGACGCGGGTGGCGATGGGTGAGTGCGGGGCGGGCGTGGGGAAGCACCGGGTTCCCGTAGCAAGAGGTTGGAGGGAGGGGAAATGCGCCGAAGGCCCCGTTGGGGTAGCCTGCCGCCCTGGGGGCCCATCCCCGTCTTCTGCGCGCTCCAGCTGCGCTGGCTCGGCCCCTGCGGGCCCCACCCAGGCGGCGCGCACTGAATCAGTTCTGAGCCTCCTCGGCTCCCGGCTCCCCCGCCTGCCCCGGTGTTTGTCCGGCTGCTGGGCGACCTTTCCCGCGAAGGCGTTGTCCCTTCATTCGGGCGCGCCCGGGGCTGGGGAGTCACCTCCCTAGTGCACAGGAACCGCAGGGGCGGGGAGGAGCCAGGCGCTACCTGCACCCGGGGGAAAGCGGGGCTGGCACCGCGCAAGGGCCCTTGCCTCCCGGGAGACTGGGATTTCTGCCTCACCTCGGGACCCCTGGCTGTGGAGTGTCAGAGACGGAAGAGGACTTAGTGATCTTGTCCAACCCCTTCCCCGCTTTTCACAGGTTGGGGAAATGGACGCCTGGAGAATGGTAAGTTCAGCTACATAACCTGGCAGTGCTTGTTCTGCGACAGCATGTTGCAACGCGTTGTAGGAAGCTCACTTGTACAAGGATTTTCGGGGACGATGGTGGTGGTGGTGTTAGTCTCCATCCATTATTTGGTGTTCAGTTTAGCTAGATGGAGTATGTCAGCACCTCAACTTTCTGCATAACCTTTGTTTTGCACCTCACAGCTCTACCTAACTGATCTTAATTCCCACCTTCTGTTTCTCTTTACTAGTAATCTGTGAAACAGAAGCCCTAGAAATGTATAGTGACCTTGCCATTTTGAGCCTCCTCTGCCCGTGCTTTGAAAGGATTCCATAGGATCAAAAGATGCTAGGACTCTTGAGGTCCCATAGTGGTTCAGAGCACAGGTTACCGCTTTGGAACTGGAGTCACCCTTAGCGCATCTCAGGGGAAAATAAGCTAGGAGTTGACTTGTCTGATCTCTCGTTTGGTAAATGAAAGCAAACTCAGATTAGTGGATTTTAAAATCAGATATTGCTTTGTCTTTGTATTGGCAAGATAGTGTCATAACTAGGGCTAGACCCAGGCTGATCTTGTTCTGAATGCTGACTCAGACCTGCTGACTAGTGGAAATTCACATCCTTTGAGAATTGGAGTCACCCGCTCCCCAGTTTTTGCAGAGACCTTTGTATTTGGATCATATCTGGATCATGCTGATCCATGTAGGCTGTACATTACATTAAGGTTTTAGACTTTACACTGTTTTCTTAGTCACAGGAGCTTGACACTTGTAGTTGCTTGAAAGTCAAGTTCATTAACTGCTCCCTTATGATGAGATAGTTTTACGTAGCACACAAGTGTAAAGTTATGGTAAATAAATTTTGCAATAAATTGCAAAGAATTATCCACATTAATGAATAAAAGTATAAAGATCAATTTAGCAAAGAAATTTAACCATGTTCACAGTATAGGTAAACATGCAAAATTCTAAACTGCACTACCAAATAATGCTGTGCACATTATCCTTCTATTGCTAAATTAAGAACCTGTTCACACCATCCTGGTGCGTAGGATTAAACTAGAGAAAAAGCTTTAAATCTGTGAAGTCCGAGAGGGTTTCATAACATTTTTTTTGCCCCATCTAGGCCTATTTTTTAAATCTGAGAATCTTAATGTACAGTAATGTTCTTAAAATAGTTTGATATGGTGGTCAATAAATGGTTAACTTCTGTTAGCTGTAATTTTCCGCTTGTTTAATAACAGTCCCCATTCTCAGAGTCATAAATAAACTAACCTTTATTTGCAAAATTTCAGAAAGTAATACAAGTAACATTCTAGTAAAAGTGAACATGGACAAGATTTTTATTGTTGTTCATGTACACAAATAACTTGGCTTGTCCTGTCAAGGAGCATATGTAAACAGCTTGTAGGTGGTGACTTTAGAATGTAAAATATTTCGTGTGCTCAGTATGTAAAAATAAAATGGTTTTGACATTCATAAATTGTCACAATATCATGTAATCATGTACATTAATCTAAATATTCTTGTTGATTTAACATTTAATTCTGAAACTGAAGAAGTGCAAAGCATTACATGGGTATCAGGCATTTGTAGACTAAGTTTTAGGACTTCAAATATTGATTAATCTTAGCTTGTAAGTGTACTACTAAGAGTTTTTAACTCATGCCTATCAGCTGAAACAGTAAAAAGTAAGGATGTAGTAGACTAGTAATTATCAAACTCAACACCCGGACAAACTTCAGTGTCTAGAACATATCTTGAAGTTAATCCTATTAAGCCCCAAAACTGTGTATATTAAGAAAGGGAGAGGAGAGAGGGAACAGATGATATTCTGGAACCTTTTTTTTTCCCTTTTAATCCTATTTTTACTGTGAATAACAGCACTAAACTGACTAACTGAAGATTTTGGGACACTTATAAGCAAGTAGAGTTAAGACGAAATGCCAGCTCTCTTAAGCAGTAGTAAAAGTTTTGCTCAAAGGAAAGTACATAGCCTTAAACGGTCAAGTTATGAAACAAAGGATGGAAATAGTTGTCTCACTTAAGAATTACAAGAAAAAAAGCCGGGCACGGTGGCTCACGCCTGTAATCCCAGCACTTTGGGAGGCCAAGGCAGTTTGGATCACTTGAGCTCAGGAGTTCAAGACCAGTCTGGCCAACATAGTGAAACCCTGTCACCACTAAAAATACAGAAATTAGCCAAGTGCAGTGGCACGCCTGTAATCCCAGCTACTCGGGAGGCTGAGGCTGGAGAATCACTTGAACCCGGGAGGCAGAGGTTGCAGTGAGTCAGGATCGTGCCACTGCACTCCAGCCTGGGTGACATAATGAGACTCAGTCTCAACAAACAAACAAACAAAAAAAACAGTACAAGAAAATAAACCCAGACTAAGTAGGAGAAAGATAATAAAGAGGAAAAGCGATTAAAAAATGTTTAAACCGCTGGGTGCAGTGGCTCACACCTGTAACCCCAGCACTTTGGGAGGCCGAGGCAGGTGGATCACCTGAGGTCAGGGGTTCGAGACCAGCCTGACCAGTGTAGTGAAACCCTGTCTCTACTCAAAATAGAAAAATTACCAATGCGTGGTGGTGTGCACCCATAGTCCTAGCTACTTGAGGGGCTGAGACTGGAGAATCGCTTGAACCTGGGAGGCAGAGGTTGCGGTGAGCCGAGATTGCGCCACTGCACTCCAGCCTGGGCAACAGAGTGAGACTCTGTCTCAAAAAAAAAAAAAAATTTTTTTTTTAAGTAGGTGGGCACGGTGGCTGATGCCTGTAGTCCCCTTTGGGAGGCCAAGGCCAGCAGATGGCGTGAGCCCAAGGAGTTTGAGACCGGCCTGGGCAACGTGGTGAAACCCTGTCTCTACAGAACATACAAAAATTAGCTGGGCTTGGTGGTGTGGGCCTGTGGTCCCAGGTACTCAGATGGCTGAGGAGAGAGGGTTGCTTGAGCCCAGGAGGTCAAGGCTGCAGTGAGTACACAGAGCTGTGAGGTAGCCACTGCACTTCAGCTCAGGCGACAGAGCGAAACTCTGTCTCAAAAAAAAAAAAAAAAAGAAAACAAAACTGAGAAATAGTAAAATTGGTAATTCACAAGCTGCTTCTTTGCTAGGAGTGGGAAGGTTATCAATTAGATAAACTGATAACTCTGCTCAAGAAAAAAGGGAACATATGTACACAGGTTAGAAATAATTTTTTAAAACAGCAAGTGTTGGATGGGTGCAGTGGCTTGTAAATCCCAGCATTTTGGGAGGCCAAGGCAGGAGGATCACTTGAGCCCAGGAGTTCAAGACTAGCCTGGGCAACATAGCAAGACCTCCTGTCTACTAAAAATTATTTTTAAAAATTAGCCAAGCATGGTGGCATGCGCCTGTGGTCCTAGCTACTCAGGAGACTGAGGCCCCAAGGATCCAGGCTGCAGTGAGCCATGATCGTACCACCGTACTCCAGTCTGGGTGACAGAACAAGACCTTGTCATTTTCTTTTTCTTTTTTTCTTTTTGGATGGAGTCTCGCTCTGTCGCCCAGGCTGGAGTGCAGTGGCGCAGTCTTGGCTCACTGCAACCTCTGCCTCCGGGGTTCAAGCGATTCTCCTGCCTCAGCCTCCCAAGCAGCTGGGACTACAGGTGCGTGCCACCACACCTGGAGAATTTTTTGTATTTTTAGTAGAGATGTCGTTTCACCGTGTTAGCCAGGATGGTCTCAATCTCCTGACCTCATTCATGATCCACCTGCCTCAGCCTCCCAAAGTGGTGGGATTACGGGTGTGAGCCACCACATGTGGCCAAGACCCTGTCTTTAAAAATAAAAATAGGCTGGGAGCAGTGGCTCATGCCTGTAATCCCAACACTTTGGGAGGCCAAGGCGGGTGAAACACTTGAGCCCAGGAGTTTGAGACCACTGTGGACAACATAGTGAGACCCTGTCTCTACAAAAAAAAAAAAAAAAAAAGGCTATATGAATTAAACCAGATTTTTTTTTTTTTAAAGGAAATCCAGTTATCAAAATTGACTCAAGAAGAGAGAACCTAACAGAACAATAACAATGGAAGAAATTGGGAACATTATCACAGAGCTGTCATCCTGCCAAACTCCAGGCTCAGGTGATGTCACAGGTGAATTCTTTTAAACTTCAAGGAACAGATCATTTTGATAAGGTTTAAATTGTTCTACAATATGATGCGGGGGTCGGGGAATCACATACTCTTCTTACAAAGCCAGTGGAACATTGACACTGGCACTTAATGTGAAGATAGTATTAAAACTGGAAACTTATCTGAGTGCTAAGGCTTATGCCCATAATCCCAACACCTTGGGAGGCTGAGACAGAAGGATTGCTTGAGCCAAGGAGCTTCAGACCAGCCTGGGCAACACAGAGTGACCCTGTCTCTACAAAAAAGTGAAAAATTAGCCAGGCATCGTGATGCACGTGTGTGGTCCCAGCTGGGAGAATTGCTTGAGTCTGGGAGCTTGAGGCTGCAGTAAGCCATGATTGTACCACTGCACCCCAGCCTGGGTGACAGAGGGAGACCCTGTCTTGTAAAAGAAGAAAAAAAAAAAATGACAACATGATCTGTTATGAACAATAATATGAAATTTTAAAATATTACCAAATGGAAGTTAGCAGTATGATAAAAGAATATTTCACCACAGCCAAGTAGCATTTATCTACATATTACAAGGGTGAGTAATCACCAAGAAATACACTAACATAATACACCAAATGAATAAGTCAGAAAAGACTAATAAAATAGCTTGCCTTTGTCGAGTACCTACTGTACACTAGACTGTTCTCCCGGGCACTTTACATGTTATTAGCTCAGTTAATTGAGCTAGTCTATGAGGTAGTTAACAGCCGTGTTTTATAAAGAGAATAAGCTATAGAGTGACTTGTCAAAGGTCACACAGTACGTGTGTGGTGGAGCTAGGATTTAAACCCAGGTAATTAGTAGGTTCCGGAGGCTGTACTCTTAAATATTGCACTGGCTCTATCTCCAGTGTTTGTATGATCATCTCAGGAGCTTCCTAAAAGCATTTGACCAAAGTTTAAGATAGACTTTTGAGTTATTGGTGGTGGGAAGGTGTGGAGGTGATTGAACTTCAGTAGAACAATAATAAATGTATATTTCCTTCCCACGTTTGAAAATTCTCTCAGTTTGACTTATCAGTTGACTAGAAAAATGGAATCCTTTTTTATTTTATTTATTTATTTATTTATTTTTGAGACGGAGTCTCGCTGTGTCACCCAGACTGGAGTGCAGTGGTGCAACCTTGGCTCACTGCACCGTGCCTCCTGGGTTCAGGCAGTTCTCTTGCCTCAGCCTCCTGAGTAGCTGAGATTACAGATGCCCAGCTAAATTTTGTATTTTTAGTACAGATAGGGTTTCTTCATGTTGGCCAGGCTGGTCTCGAACTTCTGACCTCAAGTGATCTGCCTGCTTCGGCCTCCCAAAGTGCTGGGATTACAGGTGTAAACTACCGCGCCTGGCCTGGAATCCATTTTTAATGGGAAGCACAATTTCATAGTTAATAGTTAGGGGCAGGAGCTGAAGTTATAATTGCAGCTCTGCTAATTCTTAGAATGAATATAGATTGAAGTCTTGGGGTTTTTGGCATAATTTGTGAGATGAAATTATGTGATAGCAGTAGGAAGGCCTCTTTCACTTCACGTTTACAGTACAGTCCTACAGATGGCGGGGGTGGATGATAAACAGGGAGGAGGGATACTTGAGTGGAAATAAATCTTATATAACTCAGCTGATCAGTGAACGTTTTTGTGTCTTGATGATTTGTTTCCCTGTGTAAACTTGAAAACTGCTAGGACCTGGATTATGAACACTGAGATGACAAGAACTTCCTGTTTAAAACCAAAAGCCAACTAATGATAATCCCTAGGGAGTTCCCACAAGTATCAAGAAAAATATAAGAACTATGATTATATATATATGTAATTATATGGGGATTATAATGATTATAATTTATTATAATCCTTTATTATAATTTAATTTTATTCAGGAAGTATTTGTCAGTTCAATAAGAAGAAAGAATTACACATAAAAGAGAAGGCAAAATTTTTTGCAAGTGATCTTTTACATTGTGGAAACTGAAACAAATTCACCAAAAAACTGAGACATAGTAAGAATTCAGTAAGTTAGCTGGTTCTAACCTTAATACCCAAGAATTGTTAGTTTTTTTCTTGTGCAAACAAAAACTAGTTAGAAAATTGATGGAAATAAATAGCCTATGAATAATAATAATCAGGCAGGGCAAAGTGGCTCATGTCAGTAATCCCTCTTTGGGAGGCTGAGGCAGGAGGATCGCTGGAGCCCAGAAGTTGAAGACCAACCTGGGCAACGTAGTGAAATCCCATCTCAAAAAGAAAAAAATTAAAAAATTTAAAACAAAATGTAATAGTAACCAAAAAGGTAAAATACATTGATGTAAGAAATAAGATCTACGTGAAGAAAATCTTAGTGCTTTAAGGTTTGCAAAAAGTTGTAAGTAAATAGGAAGATACCAAGTTCTTGCAAAGTTAACATTCAATTTTGAAAAGATGATCAGTATTTAAAATTAAAATAGACTTGCCATGTCATGTCTGTCATTCCCTCCAGACAGCTAGTTAATGACCTCCTGCTGTACGTGGCCTTGATACCTTCTATGATTGTACTTATCTCCCTATAGTGGCCAGACTGGTCTTGAACTCCTGACTTCAAGTGATCTGCCCACCTCGGCCTCCCAAAGTACTGGGATTACAGGCATGAGCCACTGTGCCCGGCTACCTGGCCTATTTTTACTATATATACATCATTTAGTGGATACATCTTCCGCCATAGAACACCAACAGGATTTTGGGGAAGAGTACACGGAAGTTTACCTGACAAAAGTGAGAGGACCAGAAAAACTGTAATAATTCTCTTTGGAGGGGAAGCCCTACTAGATGATGAACTGTATTCTGATGCTGTGATAGGTTAAAACAGGTTAGGACTAGAGAAGAAATACTAGGCTCTTTGTGGAAAAGAATGGAGTGCAGAAATAAATGCGAATGCCCATGGGTATTTAGATTACGCTGCGACTACTGGAAACAAAGTTCATCAGTGATGTTGGCAGTCTCTTGTCTTTGCCTCACTTCTTATACTGATATGCCAGAGAGATTACAGTGTACGTGATAAATGAAACCATAAAAATTATGGAAGGGCCTGTAATCTAAGCACTTTGGGAGGCTGAGGCTGGCAGGTCACTTGAGGCCAGGAGTTTGAGACCAGCCTGGCCAATGTGGCAAAACCTTGTCTCTACTAAAAATATAAAAATTAGCAGGGCATGGTGGCACACACCTATCATCCCACCTACTTGGGAGGCTGAGGCAGAAGAATCACTTGAACCAGAAAGGCAGAGGTTGCAGTGAGCCGAGATCATACCACTGCACTCCATCCTAGATGATAGAGTGAGACTCTCTCAAAAAAAAAAAAAGGTTGTGGAAGGAAGCCTGGATTACTTGTTTATAATTTTGGAGTAATGAAGACCTTCTGAGGAGAACAGGAAATCTAGAAGTTGAGATATATTTAATATCCAAATTAAGAACTTTAGTGTATAAAAATGATGTAGACATGGAAAAATTATTTGCCACAATTTGACTAATATAACTAGATTGATTTTCTTCATATCCAAAAGGTATTTTACAAATCAGTAAGAAAACCAAAGCGCCAGCAGAAAAATGGGCAACATATATGAAAATATAGAGTAAAGAAGTGGTCAGTAGAAATGAAAGATGCTGAATCATATTCAGAGTTTTAAATGGCAGGCAAGGTGGCTCACTCCTTGTAATCCCAGCACCTTGGGAAGCTGAGGTATGAGGATCACTTGAGGCTAGGGGTTGGAGACCAGGCTGGCTAACGTAAGACCCCTTCTCTACAAAAAAAAAAAAAAGTGGAATGTGGTGGTGTGTGCCTGTAGTTCCAGCTACTCAGGAGGTTGAGGCAGGAGGGTCATTTGAACCTAGGAGTTCAAGGTTATGGTAAACCATGATTGTTCTACTGCATCCTGGCCTGGGCAACAGAATGAGACGTTGTCTCAAAAAAAAAAAAAAAGTTTTTAATGGCAAAACAATTCACATGGTATAGGTACAAGGTTGCCCCTTGCTGCATTGTTTAAAGGCAAAATAGAAAAAAATAATACCCAAAGGAATAGTTCTACTATAAGGACACATGCACATCCATGTTCACTGCAGCACTATTCACAGTAGCAAAGACATGGAATCAACCTAAATGCCCATCAGTAGTATACAGGATAAAGAAAACGTGGTACACATACACCATGGAATACTATGCAGCCATAAAAAGAACAAGATCGTGTCCTTTGCCGGAACGTGGATGGAGCTGGAAGCCATTATTCTTAGCAAACTAACTCAGGAACAGAAAACCAAATACCACACGTTCTCACTTATAAGTGGAAGCTAAATGATGTGAACTCACGGACACATAGAGGGGAACAACACACACTGGGGCCTATAGGAGGGTGAAGGGTGGGAGGAGGAAGAGGATCAGGAAAAATAACTAATGGGTACTAGGCTTAATACCTGGGTGACAAAATAAACTGTACAACAAACCCCATGGCACAAGTTTATCTACATAACAAACTTGCACATGTACCTCTGAACTTAAAATAAAAAATTTTTTAAAAGGCCAGGCCAGTGGCTCATGCCTGTAATCCCAGCACTTTGGGAGGCCGAGGCAGATGGATCGCTTGAAGCCAGGAGTTCCAAGACCAGACTGGCCAACATGTTGATACCCCGTCTTTACTAAAAATACAAAAATTAGCCAGGCATGGTGGCAGGCGCCTGTAATCCCAGCTACTCGGGAGGCTGAGGCAGGAGAATCACTTGAACCCAGGAGATGGAGGTTGCGGTGAGCCGAGATCGTGCCACTGCATTCCAGCCTGGGCAGGAAAGCAAGACTCTGCCTCAAAATAAAAAATAAAAAAAAATTAAAAAAAGAAAAGGTGGGTGGGGGCAGGTTTAATTAGACCTTTCCTCTAGACACTTCTGGAAGGTCTTGGAATTAAAAACATACAGCTTTTATAAACCCACTCACACACTTGGCAAGCCGAATTGTCCACAGACTTTTCCAAACCTTAATAATATAAAACAAAACCATAAAAAATAAATTTAAAAAAAAGCAACCATAAATAGGAGATAGAATAAATTGTATGCAGTGCAGTCATTTCAGAGTACAGTACAACCATTCTAAACACTGAGGTATCTCTGTGCTGATGTTAGATTCCAAAATGCATTGTTACACACCTCACTTTTTTCGCTTGGTAGTGTGTGTGTTTCTTTTGAAAATAATGAGTAGGTTGGAAGAGGGCAGGGAATAGGGGTGGGTGAAGGTGAACAGAGTCAAGCTGATTGCTGCAGAGTCCCTGGCATTAGTTCAGGTGAGATGAGACCCGAGTAGGCCAGTGAGCCTGGAGGAGAGGCTTTCTGTGTGTTTAATTGATTTCCAGCTTTTTTTCTCTATTCATTTAGGTAATACACATTTCTTTTGTGAATTTTTATTTAAATTTTTTTTGTTGTTGTTACTGGATCTACAGACAGCCCAACTCCAAGGAATCTGGCATCTCTCAGTGGAGCATACAGGTGACTTCATAATCTAACCGCATTAGTAACTGGCAAAATTGGAAGTAATTTCTCTCTGTTTAAATGGCAGTGAAACAAATTTTCAGAGCAGGTTTCTTCAACTGAACAAAATATTTTGAACCTTAGAGGTGGTATGGCTCTCCTGATCAGGGAGGGACTGTGAAAGGTTTGAGCTCTGAGACTGCCCAGCTCTCTGGATACAACCAAGTGACTTTCTTTGAGTGGGGAGAAGTTTCCTGACTCCTCATATTACCTTCCTTAGGGTAGACTTTGGGCCTGCAGTGATATTAGTCCTAACTTGCTCTTAGTTAAGAAGAGTTCGTCTTTAGAAACATGACAGCAAAGCAACTCAAACTCCAAAGAGGCGTTAGGCCATAGATTGTACAGATATCTACATTTTCTTAATAATAGTCTATATGCTTAGAAAAGGACATACAGATCTTAGTGTAACATACTTAAATAAAATAGTTTCTTTCATCTGCTTCACAAGAGAAAGCAAAATATTTTGGCCGGGCACAGTGACTTACGCTTATAATCCCAGCACCTTGAGAGGCTGAGGCGGTTGAATCACTTCAGCCCAGGAGCTCGAGACCAGCCTGGGCAACATGGTGAAACCCCATCTGTACAAAAAATACAAAAATTGGGCCGGGCGCTGTGGCCCACACCTGTAATCCTAGCACTTTGGGAGGCCGAGGCAGGCGAATCATCTGAGGTAAGGAGTTCGAGACCAGCCTGGCCAACACGGCAAAACTCCGTCTCTACTAAAAATACAAAAACTAGCTGGGCATGGGTGGTGCGCACCTGTAATCCCAGCTACTCAGGAGGCTGAGGCAGTAAAATTGCTTGAACCCAGGAGGCAGAGGTTGCATTGAGCCAAGACTGTGCTACTATACTGCAGCCTGGGTGACAGAGTGAGACTCCATCTCAAAAAAAAAAAATAACCAGGTGTAGTGGCACGTGCCTATAGTCCCAGGTAGTCAGAGGGCTGAGATGGAAGGATTGCCTGACCCCAGGAGGTTGAGGCTGCAGGTGAGCCAAGATTGCACCACTGCATTCCAGCCTGGGCAACAAAGTGAGACACTGTCTCAAAAAAAAGAAAAAAAAAAAAAAATATATATATATATATATAATGTAGTATTGTATATATATAATGTAGTATTGTTCAGAGGGTCTTGGGATTTTCCTCAGGGTCCTAACCTGCTTCTCTGTCCTCATCAGCTACCCATCCTTCTCCACCTACGTTGTGCCCCTGCAGGCAGACACAGGTAACCTCCAAGAATGCAGTGCCGGTGCTCCTTTAGCCCAACACCTATGCCTTAGCCTGTGCTGCTCCACTGGCTAAAATGTGCTTCACCCTTATGTGCATAGTGACACTTATTCAGCTTTCAGAGTCGAGCCCAGGGGTCATGTTCTGCCTGTCATTCCCTCCAGACAGCTGATGAATGACCTCCTGCTCTACAGGGCCTTGATACCTTCCATGATTTCATTTATCTCCCTGTTGTCTAATTATTTGCATGTCTTATCTCCCCTGACATAGGTACCTGACATAACTATTTAATTTTTACTTTCCATCTAAATACCACTAAAAATTCAAAATTAATCCTACACTGAACCTTAAACACTTCTTTATTTTTAATAACTATATGTCTCATCCTGTGGATACATCTTCACTTACACATTGTGTCCTCTACTGTTGAGCATTTGTGTTCAGTATTTGCTGTTAAAAGCCTGACTGTGACTATCTTATGGCTGAATCTTTGTGTACATGTTGTGTGAATTGTTTTCTTAATCTGCCGTCTTAGAAGGAAAATTATGGTTGTGTATGTGTTCCATATTCGTTACACATCGGTGGCTCCGGCAGATACATGCCCCTTAGGAACTAATGCTTTCTGATTCTTTCTGTGCCTCAGCTCTGTGCTTTTTACTTTGAGAGTGATCATGGTTTTCCTTAACATCTTTTGTCCTGAATGTTGAGCAGTTCACCACAGCATGTGTGTAGTATGAGGAGGAAAAAAAAAAAACATAAGGAACTTGGCAATTTTTTGTTCCAAGTGAAAGACCTAGACAGCTTTTTCTTGTTTTTATTATTTCCCATTGAAACCCTTAAATATGGTTTGGATTGCTTCCATCTCTTGGCTGTTGTGAATAGTACTTCTGTGAACGTGGGTGTGCAAGGTCTTTGAGGCTGCGCTTTCAATTATTTTGGTTATATCCCCAGAAGTAGGATAGTAGGATTGTTGGATCGTATGTTCTTTTTTTTTTTTTTTTTTTTTTTTTTAGCAGGGTATTATTCTTTCACCCAGGCTGGAACACAGTGACATGAACACAGCTCACTGCAGCCTCAACTTCCTGGGCTCAAGAGATCCTTCTGCCTCCACCTTCCCAGTAGCTGGGACTGCAGGTGCACGCCACCATGCTCTGCAAATTTATTTTGATTTTTGTAGAGGCAGAGTCTCACCATGTTGCCCGGGCTGGGCACAAATTTGTGGCCTCATGCAATCCTCCTGCCTTGGTCTTCCAAAGTGCTGGGATGACAGGTGTGAGCCACTGCGCCTGACTACTATTTTTAATTTTTAAATTATTGTTATTTTTAGAAACAAGAGTCTTGCTCTGTTGCCCAGGCTAGAGTGCAGTGGTGCAATCATGGCTCACTGCAGCCTTGACCTCCCTGGCTCAACTGATCCTCCCACCTCAGCATCCCACATAGCTGGGGCTACAGGCGTGTGCTACCATGCCCAGCTAATTTTTAACTTTTTTGTAGGCATGGGATCTCTCTATGTTGCCCATGCTGGTCTCAAGCTCCTGATTCAAGCAATCCTCCCGCCCCAGCCTCCCAAAGTGCTGGGATTACAGGCATGAGCCACCATACCTGGCCAGTCTCTTACTGTTAAGGAATTAAAATCCAGTTAAAAAATATTTAGCCTCATATATATATTTCTAATATATAGAATTTTGTATATATTTCTGTTATATCTAAGATATAATACAATTGTCATGTTATCCCCCAAATAAAGGTGATCTCCAAGATCAGCACTGGAAGGTAGGAATTGTTCTGTATGACCCAACTATTTGGATCTGGATTTTTTCAGGGAGGAGGAATCAGATTTAGATGACTGGCAAGGAAAGATCGTACATTTTACAGAAGGAGTGTTTTATAGGGGTGGAACTTTGGCTTAGTTCCTATCATTTTGAGCAGTATCTAGTAGAGCTACCTCTTATCTCAGGGCAGCCTCACAAAGTCATTGCCATCTGTGATATGGTAGCAGAGATATGAGCCCTGGAGTCAGTCAGACTTCATTTCAGAATGCTGACCCCACCAGTTACTAGCTGTGCCTTGAACACAACAAAAGAGAATACTGGTTTTGTTCATTTGTAAAACTGGAAAAATAATACTTTATGGAGTTGCTTTGAGAATTCATATATGAAAATAGAGTGCATGGTACATACCTGCAGGCCCTCCTTGCGCCCATCATCCGACACCTCCACCTTCCAAGCTGCATGTTCAGTGTCCCTTACCTGTGTTCCCACAATGGTTGGTTATCATAGAAGCTGTCACATTGGTGTACTTGTCCATGTTGGCATATTCTATTAGTTTGTGAGTTCCTTATCTTTGAATCTCCTAGCAACTTAGCAGAGGTCCTAGTTCATAGTAGGTACCAAAGAAGTGTAAATATTAATAGAATGAATGCATGTCTTGCTGTTTTATTTCTCATGGGAGGAATGTGTGCCTATTTCAGCAGGACGATAGATACCGTTATATAATAGTGTAGTCAGTAATTACAAACTAGTCTAGTGGCTCTGAAAATTTTTGCTGTTAGGACTCCTTTATACTCTTAAAAATTATTGTGGGCCCCAAACAGCCTTTGTTTATGTGGACTGATATTCAGGGTCTTTAGGAATTTAAAATTAAAATATGAATTTTGAGGTAATGATAAACATGTTAATCATTTGAGGTAATGATTACATGTTAACACATTTTCATGAAAAATAACATTCATGCCTCCCATTTTTTTCTAATGATTTTACAGTCATTAGAAAATATTTTACAGTTTTCTAAGCCTCTTGCATGTCTAATTGAAAAGACAGATGGAGTTTACTGTTTACTGCAGTCTGTTGTGATAAGTCATTTTGATTAAAGTATATGCAAAAAATCCAGCCTCACATAGATATGTAGTTTGAAAAAGGAAAACCTCCTGGACTCCCAAAAGGATCTCAGGGACTTCCTGGGGTCTTCTGAGAACGCTTGAAGAATCCCTGATCTAGTCTGAAAAGGAAAGTGTGGTGTCCAGATATTAGAGGATGGATTAGGGAGAAATCCCATGTGTTTAGCTCTCTATAAAACGGGTTTACCCGTTGTCATTTATTATTTGTAGGTTAAAAAAAGTCCTTCATGAAAAAGAAAGATCTTAAGCAACATGATGGATTCAGAAGCTCATGAAAAGAGGCCACCAATACTAACATCTTCAAAACAAGATATATCACCTCATATTACAAATGTTGGTGAGATGAAGCATTACTTGTGTGGCTGCTGTGCAGCCTTCAACAATGTCGCAATCACATTTCCCATTCAGAAGGTCCTCTTTCGACAACAGCTGTATGGCATCAAAACACGGGATGCAATACTTCAGTTGAGAAGGGATGGATTTCGAAATTTGTATCGTGGAATCCTTCCCCCATTGATGCAGAAGACAACTACACTTGCACTTATGTTTGGTCTCTATGAAGATTTATCCTGCCTTCTCCACAAGCATGTGAGTGCTCCAGAGTTTGCAACCTGTGGCGTGGCGGCAGTGCTTGCAGGAACAACAGAAGCAATTTTCACTCCACTGGAAAGAGTTCAGACATTGCTTCAAGACCACAAGCATCATGACAAATTTACCAACACTTATCAGGCTTTCAAGGCACTGAAATGTCATGGAATTGGAGAGTATTATCGGGGCTTGGTGCCCATTCTTTTCCGGAATGGACTCAGCAATGTCTTGTTTTTTGGCCTTCGAGGTCCCATTAAGGAGCATCTGCCTACCGCGACGACTCACAGTGCTCATTTGGTCAATGATTTTATCTGTGGAGGTCTATTGGGTGCCATGTTGGGATTCTTGTTTTTTCCAATTAATGTTGTAAAAACTCGCATACAGTCTCAGATTGGTGGGGAATTTCAGTCTTTCCCCAAGGTTTTCCAAAAAATCTGGCTGGAACGGGACAGAAAACTGATCAATCTTTTCAGAGGTGCCCATCTGAATTACCATCGGTCCCTTATTTCTTGGGGCATAATCAATGCAACTTATGAGTTCTTGTTAAAGGTTATATGAAAAATACCATCAGTTAAGTGCCATTTATCAACTGAATAGACCTAAGAAGAATGCAGTTTGACCTCTTTCTTAATTGGCCGAATACAAGTTGGTGTCATGACTCCAGGGCACAGTGAGTTATGGGCAAAGCTGTTTTCCTTCAGCATCAACAAAACAGAATAAAAGGTTCCAGTAGGAAAATACAAGATTTTTTGTTTTGTTTTGTTTTCGGTTTTGTTTTGTTTGGTGTTTTTTTTTTTTATCATTACCTAAGAGCTTTAGGCTAATTGCCTGGAAAATAGCTGTCCATCTGATGGCCTTTGACAGGGAACCTAATCCCCAAGATAAGATTCTTTTTCTCAAACCAGTCTTGAAGTCTCCTGCATTGAAACATAAGTGGCTGTGACTGGCCAGAGAGAAGGTCCTCAGGGGCCAGGGGCTCCTCAAGCTTCCTTTGTTACTCCATTGCTTGCTTCTCTGCCCTCAGGAGCAGCTGCAGAGGACCTTCTTCATTAGGCTCAAGCATATGACAAAGGGGCAGAACAGAGAAGACAAACAGCTTGTTAGGTATAGGCTTTTCATGATAAATTGCTTGTATTATTTTTGAAACTAAGCACCTGTTGGATAGTCATTGTACTGTCTCTGTTTAGATATGGTAGATCAAGGAGCTATGAAAGTTCCCGTTTTGTTTCTAGGTTTGAAAGTTTTCTGTTTGATTCTGACTGTGACCTTCAACCCTTCCAAAATGTCCTTATAATTTCACTTATTTCATTGCCAAAAGATGAAGGGACTTAAATTTTGTTATAGGTGTTCCATCCTGTTAACAAGTTTTCATTTTGTGTATAGATCAAATTCTGTTTAGCTTGGTTCCTTTCAGTTATTGGTGCCATCTCAGCAAAGGTCTGTGGTTATTTTTCCCCTTGAGTAGGAGTTGGTCATATTCAAACATCCTGTTCTCTTAAAACTCTCCTTTTAAAAAGTAAACGCTTCCATAACATTTTGTTTTGGAAGTCTATTAATGGAATCCCACTTACTTCCCCCTAGTTTGTAAATGTTACAGAGGGGGGAAAAGACTCAGGACAGTTTTAACCGCCCCCCCCCCCCCCCAAGTGTTCGCTGTCTTTTATTTTACTCTTGGAAATAGAGACTCCATTAGGGTTCTCACACTTTGGGAACCCCGTTTTACCATTGTGTCAGTAAAACAATAAGATAATTTGAGAGCATACAATCTAAATAAAGACATTTGAAGGGTTAGTTTGAATTCTAAAAGTAGGTAATAGCCAAATAGCATTCTCATCCCTTAACAGACGAAAACTTTGTCAAAGGAATTAGAAAATGTGAAAATATTTTTTCCAGATGAAACTCATATGCCACTTCCAATTGACTAATGAAATATAAGAGACAGACTGAAAAAGTGGATTATGAATCTTAAAACCCTTTCTGTAAATATTATGTAGCTAAAGATTGATTTCCAGCTTCTGACATGACGGTAGGTTTCTTGTTAACCAGTTTTTCTTCTTTCTGGGTAATTGCGTGTGAATATATGCACATACTGACCAAAATAAAATCGGGGCCGCAACTTGGTAGTTTACTGAAAGTTCCTGGGCAAATAGTCCATAAAAGCTGTTTACCTCTAAATGCACTATGGTTGGTTAAATACAGTGAACATCCTTCTTCCAGCTGTAAAGGATGAAGTGTATTAAGCATTGGCCAGGCAGTAATAAAGGTAAATAGCCCTACAGCAGCTCTGTCTGACAATGTTGTGCTGGATATTGCAGTTTGCTTTCAAGGTGCAGATGTAAGGATTTTAAAAAAATAATAATTTGGCACCAAATAAATATGAGTAGCGTCCTTTGGCCTATTAAATAGAGTCAGGATTTGAAGGGAATTGAGTTTGAGAAATGAATAAAGGCACCTTGGTGCCTGACCCCCTCATTCATGTGTGTGACTCTGTCAGTAGGTGTGTCCAGCTCCTCAGCCCAGGGCAGGTGGGTTAGCCTAGGAATAGACACCATTGGGCCTTTGGCTTTGTTGGGCTTCCTTTTGACTTTACACTCCATACAGGTGGTAGAAATGTGAGTTCTAAAGCACTTTTGTGAAATACAAGCAAAGTGAGAATTCTAAGGAAAATGCTTTGGTTTCTGCTGTCTCAAATAAGTGGCGTTTAAAAACAATTATTAATAAATATTTTTAATGGTTTTAACTCAGTATTTTTTTTTTTTTAATTTCTTTGTCACTCTTTACAGCTTTTGAAGACCAAACTGCAAATACATTACCAGGGATGGTTTTGTGTTGTCCTATAGGCTTCTTAAATTTGACAAAAAAATTTAGCAGAACTTGTAACCAACAGCTTTGAACTTGAAGTCAAAATGTATTGTTAATAAGAGATTCTAACTATTGCTTTTACCTTCAGTGTGAACTAGTGTGGTAACAACTTTGAAAAGGCAGGCCAGGCGTGGTGGCCCATGCCTATAATCCCAGCACTTTGGGAGGCCAAGGCGGGTGGATCACTTGAGGTCAGGAGTTTGAGAACAGCCTGGCCAACACGGCGAAACCCCATCTCTACTAAAAATACAAAAAATTAGCCGGGTATGGTGGCACACGCCTGTGATCCCAGCTACTCGGGAGGCTGAGGCAGGAGAATCGCTTGAACCTGGGAGGTGGAGGTTGCAGTGAGCCGAGATTGCACCACTGCACTCCAGCCTGGACGACAGAGCAAGACTCTGTCTCAAAAAAAAAAAAAAAATTGAAAAAACAAACATGATTGAATATCTGAAAAGCTTTAAAAGTGGCCTTTCTGTTACATATGTGGCACAAATGGCTCATGAGTACAGGACACTTATGGTCTTGTGTCCTTTACTTCATGTGTGATGCCACCAGAAATGTTATGGATTCTGTATTGAACACACTGAGAGTGGTGTGAGCCCTCAGGACTGCACCACAGAGTAAACACAACCTTGATATGGTGACGAATATGTGTATCTTTCTTGTTTCATTTGTGGTTGGGGACAAAATCAATGTCTTTGTCTAAATAGTCGATATTCATCTTAACATGGTTGGCTGTATAATCACCAGCTTTATTGTGAACTGTGCAATAAAACAGAATCGTGTGTATATAATTACCTTTGGATACCTGAAATTCCCAAGCTTGGTTACAATGTAATGCTCAGTATAAGGCTGTGCAAACATGTAAGGGAATAATGGTGGTCGATGGGATATATGAAATGGGATCTAGTGGGCTTCGAGTGAAGCCAATCATGTTGAACTAACACTGTTTCAGTGTAGATGAAGTAGAGTGAGGCGTATGCAGTCATAAAATGAAGGGTGGACAGGAGATTACATTTGAAGAAAGGGTAAGCACTCAGACTTGGTTTCTTTTAAATTAAAATATTTCTTTTATCATGTGCAAATGCATATCAAAAACTTGAACAGGTATTCTCTTGAAATTTGAGGAGTTTTAGTTTTTAATGCTGTCTTTGCTTAATATTAAATATGTGTTGTGTGGGAGTCTCTAAATGTTTCCTCTTGAAGGTTCATTACTGAAAGTGGTTAAGCGCACAATGCTATTTTTGATAGTTTGAGTTTTATGACCATATGAGTTTAAATGAAATATGTTACATGTTTCAGAGTTAACAATTTTTTTTTTGATAATTTGGAATAAAGTTTGTTTTTGTTTTAAACAAACAAAGTTTGTTTCACTCTTTTTGGTCTTCTCTTATGGTTGAGTAGTTCCTTAATACTAGCACGTTCCTTTTTTGTGGTATTAATAGATTAACCTGTTAGTCTTTTTATTAAGAAAACAGCACACTACCTTGACTTTTAGCAACTTAACCTGGGAATATGGCAAGTAAAACATTCCTTTGTCTATCCATCATATTTGGTCAAGAGGGTTTCATGTAAGTTTTTTTCCAGGTAGTTTAACTGCAAAGCTTTTTTTTTTTTTTGACAGGGTTTCTGTTGCCCAGGCTGGAGTGTAGTTGCACGATCATGGCTCACTGTAGCCTTGACTTCCTGGGCTCAAGCGATCCTTCCGCCTCAGCATCCTGAGTAGCTGGGACTACAGGCACGTGCCACCAAACCCAGCTAATTTTTGTAGAGATGGGGTTTCACCATGTTGCCCAGGCTGGTCTTGAACTCCTGGGCTCAAGCAGTCCGCCCACTTTGGCCTCCCAAAGGTCTGGGATTACAGGCGTGAGCCACTGCACCCGGCCACACATTGTATTTCTTAATGGTCTTCCTCATATAATAAACTTCCCTACTGAGTTTAAACTTTCTTGGTTTAGCTTCTCAGTACTTTCTGTTGTAATAGAGTACCCTCATGTAATGTTTACTCCCAAGTTAAATAGTCTGGATGTTTGTCCTTTTCAGTTTTTTTGGTTTGTTTTGTTTTGTTTTAATACCTACTTTTGCTTTCAGAGCTGGTTAGGAGAGTGTGAAGCTTTAGCCACATTGTGAATTTGCTTGTTAAGTTTTAGGTTGTTTCCTGGCTTTAGAGATCGTTGGGATTGCCTGATAAGGACAGCAAGGTCACAGCACTTACTTGTTTTAATTATGTCGTGAATAGTTTTTGTTTGGATCTTGGGGAGCATGTATTCACTAGTACATTTTATTTGTGTTCTCTAATTTAAAATTTTTTCATCTTGCTTGATTTTTCTGCAGCTAAATTAGAAATTTGTAGTTTTCCCCCTAAAAAATGCAATGATGTTCTTTCTGTGATTTTCTTGTCACCTTTCTTCCAAGGAGCAGTCGCTTCTAAAAGTCCTGTTTTGGATGGAAATCCATCATAAAGAGAAAATGCAATATCCTGAACTTGTAAATGTAGATTTGATAAAAAGGGTGTTTAATCATCCTGTCATCTGGTGAAATCTGTTAACCCACCCGTAGCAGCCTCTGTAGAGTTCTAGACCTCCAGAGTGAGGAGTAGGTGTGACCAGGAATGGCCCTGGGGGATCTCTGCTTAGCTACAGAGCTCTCCCAATCCCCAAGAGACTGGCTTCCATCTTAAATCTTTTTATTTATTTATTTACTTATTTATTTAGAGATGGGGTTTCGCTCTTGTTGACCAGGCTGGAGTGCAATGGCGTGATCTTGGCTCACTGCAACCTCCGACCCCTGGGTTCAAGCGATTCTCCTGCCTCAGCCTCCTGAGTAGCTGGGATTACAGGCATGCGCCACCACGCCCGGCTAATTTTATATTTTTAGTAGAGACCGGGTTTCTCCATGTTGGTCAGGCTGGTCTCGAACTCCTGACCTCAGGTGATCTGCCTGCCTTGGCCTCCCAAAGTGCTGGGATTACAGGCATGAGCCACCGCGCCCGGCTACCTTAAATCTATCTGATGTTCCCAACTAGGAAATTTTTTCTCCAAATGATTGTATCTGATTTTAAAGTAGAAATTGAAGGTAAAATAGGATTTATCTCAGTTCTTATCTCCCTTCAATCTATTCTTCATATTGTCAATTTTTTTTTTTTTTTTTTTTTTTTTTTTTTAAAGATGGTCTCTGTCGCCCAGACTGGAGTGCAGTGGCGAAATCTCGGCTCACTGCAACCTCCACCTCCTGTGTTCAAGCAGTTCTCCTGCCTCAGCCTCCTGAGTAGCTGGGATTGCAGGCATCCGCCACCACACCCGGCTAAATTTTTATTTTTTCAGGAGACAGGGTTTTGCGCCGGGCTGGTCTCACACTCCTGACCTCAAGTGATCCACCTGCCTTGGCCTCCCAAAGTGCTGGGATTACAGGCATGAGCCACCATGCCTGGCCGTCAGTAATTTTTTAAAATGTCACTTCAATAAATGCCTTTCCTCTGTCATAAAGACCAGACACCTTGCTGTGGCCTACAAGAGACAGGATGATCCAGCCCTTGCCTCCCTTGCTCTCATCTCTAGCTAAAACTGCACTGCTGTCTCTGCACTCCAGCCACTGGCACTTCCTGATTACTTGGGGCATGCTGTACTCATCTTGCTCCCAGCTTCTGCCCATGTAGGTGCCCTCTGCCCTCAGCACTACCTTTCTCTACTTGGTTTATAGACTGCTGTCCTTCAGATCTCGCTTGAAATGTCACTTCCTTGGGGAAGCTGGCTTACACTCTCAGGACTCGGTTAGGTTCCCCTGTCAGACTCTTCCTATGTCACCATGTTTCTATTTTTCACAGCACTTACCTGTTTTAATTACGTCGTGAATAGTTTTTGTTTGGATCTTGGGGAGCATATATTCACTAGTACATTTTATTTGTGTTCTCTAATTTAAAATTTTTTCATCTTGCTTGATTTTTCTGCAGCTAAATTAGAAATTTGTAGTTTTCCCCTGAAAAAATGCAATGATGTTCTTTCTGTGATTTTCTTGTCACCTTTCTTCCAAGAAATCCATGTGCTCAAAGTGCTTGCTTGCAGTTTGCCCCATAATAAGTCATTGTTCAATCCAAAGATCTGAGCAGCAAACTGAGCTGATCCTTCTGGAGAAAGTATGGTTGAACAGCCGAGACCACTGTGTAGTTGAAGAGGAAACCACATATCCTGAACTCCTCAGTCTGGTGTGAGGGGAGGACAGCAGATAACTAAATGCGCAGTGTTCCCAAGCATCACTGATCCCAAACCATTGCTTCAGCCTGCCACTGCCACAAATACAGTACGACTGCCACCCCTTCATACTCAGCTTTAATCCTCAGAGTTTCATCTGGTCCTTTATGTGCAGATGTTACTCGAAGTCCACATGGAATGCCAAAATTTCTACAGGCCTTGATTTTTTTCATGGTGACTAAGGTCAGAAGTAGAACCCATCAGTACTATAACACTGCACTGACTTTCTGATTTCAAAAGCAACTCTAATCTCTACAACCCATGCAAAGTTTTTCTGTACCATTTGGAACCCTTCAAGAGTTACACTGAAGCCTTGATACGACTGTTTATCTTTTGGCCAGAAGTGGTGGCTCACGCCTGTAATCCCAGCACTTTGGGAGGCTAAGGCAGGAGGATTGCTTGAGCCTGGGCAACATGGCAAGACTCCGTCTCTATTTTTTTTTAATAACATTTTTAAAAGGATGATTAAAAGATTGTCTTTATTGGCTTTGATCTCCTGATGGTCACTGTCTCTAGGAATCATTACCAATAACATCAGTGAGAACAATTTCTTTGCTGGTCACATCAACACCAAATTCATTCTTCATATCAACCAGTGTACAGTTCTAGGGGGCAACCAGGATGTCTCCAGTATTTCAAAACAACCTATGTGGCATGACTCATGATATCCACTTCAGTTTTATACCAAGTGCAGCAAAGCCAAATGTTGCTGCAGTTAGCTGTTCCCTAGACCACTGTGGGTCATGATTGGCATCATCCTTGAAAAATATCTCCATTTTAGGTGGGTAAAACTCATATCCTTTCTTGGCACCAGGATTTCTTTTGAGTAAAGAACCAGTGGCTATTCTTCTGCAAACCGTTCAGTTGGAATTATTTCACACTGGGGCACAATGAAAGCTGTCTCCTCACATTTTCTGGTGAAAGCAGTTTTAATACCTGCTTCCTGTAACAACAGAAAAATGCAACTGGGAATTTTATTTGAGGCTGCGACTCTTCCTTCCAGGTGATTCTGACTGCATCTCCCGCTGTCGTCTGGCCTTAGACTGCAGGAGGACTCTTCCTGGCCTGTTTAACAAACAACTCATAGACCTCTTTTGTTTTACCTTCACACAGTTTTTAGCAATGTTCAGTACCTCAGCCATCACCGTTATCCTGAGTGGGATGAGAGTTGCACCCATGCTGAGAGGCAGAAATCTCTGTTGTGAATACTTGATACCTGTTGCTTTATTTATTTATTTATTGACACAGATTCTCACTGTCACCTAGGCTGGAGTGCATTGGTGCAGTCTTGGCCCACTGCAGCCTCAGCCTCCCAGGCTCAAGCGATCCTCCCATCTCTTGCCAGTACCTGGGACCACAGGTTTGTGCCACCACACCCAGCTAAATTTTGTAGTTTTTTGTAGAGACAGGGTTTCACCATGTTGCCTAGGCTGGTCTCAAACTTCTCAGCTCAAGTGATCCGCCCACCTCACCCTCCCAAAGTGCTGGGATTACAGGTGTGAGCCACTGTGCCTGGCTCTGTTGCCTCTTTAAAAAGCTAGTCCTGGCAGGGCACAGTGGCTCACGCCTGCAATCTCAGCATTTTGGGTGGCCAAGACAGGAGGATCTCTTGAACCCAGGAGTTTGAGAGTTCAAGTCCAGCCTAGGCAATATAGTAAGACCTTGTCTCAAAAAAAAAAAAAAAAAAAAATCAAGAATGATGGGACACATGGATATTCAGTATCACAGCATTCTGGAATATCCTATGAAATGACCAAATGAAGGTCAGCTTTCATTTGTTAATGGGTCATGGAGGTCATTTAAGGAAAAGGTACATTTTACAATACATCTCAAAGTACTGAATTGTTTTAGCTTGGGCTTCTATAACAAAGTACCATAGACTGGATGACTTAAATCAGGGTTCCCCAACCCCCTGGGCCATGGACAGGTACACATCTGTTCAGAGCCAGGCCACACAGCAGGAGGTAAGCAGTGGGTGAGCGAGCAGCCTGAGCTCTGCCTCCTGACAGATCAGTGGCAGCATTAGATTCTCATTGGAATGCAAACCCTATTGTGAACTGCAAACGCAAGAGATCTAGATTGTGTACTCCTTATGAAAATCTAATGCCTGATGATCTGAGGTGGAACAGTTTCATCCCAAAACCATTGCCTCGCTCCACCTATCTGTGGAAATACTGTCTTCCATAAAACCAGCCCCTGGTGCCAAAAAGGTTGGGGACCAGTGGCTTAAACAACATTTATTTTTCACAGTTCTGGAGGTTGGGAAGTCCAAGATAAGGAGCCAGCAGATTTGGTTCCTGGTGAGGGCCCTCTCTCTGGTTTGCAGAGGGCTGTCTTCTTGCTATCTCCTCACATAACGGAAAGTTCTATAAATTAGTTATCTTTATAAGATTACTAATCCCATCATGGGGCACCTCTCTCATGACCTCTTTAACCCTAATTACCACCCTAATTACAGGCCTCACTTCCATACACTATCACATTGGAAGTTAGGGCTTAAATATACGAGTTCAGTCCACAACATAAGCTGCATGATTGATGAGACTGTTCTTTATTCTCCTTTAGTTTCCAAACACTGCCAGCGATCCCTTACTCTGAGAAATGTCTAGCCAATTTGAGCTAAAACACTTGTGCGTGAGTCAGGATTCAGAGGTACAGGCACTCCATTTTTCTTACCCCTCCTGTCACTGTTTCTGAATTGTGGAACTCAGTTGAATGAAATGGACTAGGAAAAGCAAGAAGAAAGTATTGTTTAGAATAGTTTGTCGTGGGCCCCTGCTTTGTTACTGTTAGAAGCACCTTTAAGGCAGTGACTGTTTACACTATTTTAGGGCAGCTCACCTCTATAGCTGCTCTGCCTTTCATCAACAGAAACAAACTCAGTTCAGGTACTCTTTATTAAGCAATTCCTTCCTTCTGATGTACACTAAAAAATGCATTTAGTTACACTGAGATGCTCTTTATTTGTTTCAGATAATATGAAGAAAAATAAACTATTTCTCTTTCAAGGGTCATCATATCTATAATAGGTGGTTTATAGTAAGTAGCTTTCTTGTTTCCTTGGGCAAAAGAAGCTTCAGAATTTTTCTTAACCCTCTCAGTTTTCTGGGGAAAGTGGCTAAACAAATTTCCAGCTTTTCTCGGGCTTCCCCTCCTCACTAAATAACAATGATAGAGTTCTGAGATGGACCAAGAGTAGGAAAAAGTGGGTACAGTTGGAAACTGAGGATCTTTCATTTGTAATCTGTGCGTAAAATATGGAAGTAAAGAGTAAAAAAAATTAGGAGATGAGGGCCTCAGTTTGAAGATACAGTTGATTTGGTTTTTGGTAGAGATGGGGTCTTGCTATGTTGCCTAGGCTGGTCTCAAACTCCTGGCCTCAAGTGATCCTCCCGCCTCAGCCTCCCAAAGTGCTGGGATTATAGGCCTGAGCCACCATGCCCAACCAGCAACAGGTTTTATATACCTTGAGAAAGTTAAAGGGGAGTCCAAGAAGATTAAAGTTTTGCTGTTGCTATCTAGAGCTCTTGAAAGCTTCTGCCACTTGTGATCAAAGAACAGGAATGCATGTTGTTTGTGTCTGGGAGCAATACCACACCTATTTGAGTCTATTTCAACTCAAACTAGAGGAAAGCAGAATCCCCAATAATTTCAATTTGTGCCTTTTACAGTTTTTTCCTCATTTATTTTATTTAGCGAATTTGTATTACACCTACTCAGTATTGTAAAACTGCCATTTTAGGACAAATCATTTTTAGTTAAGAGGTTCTAAAATTATGGAAAATAAAGAGCATTGGCTGCCCCAGACAAGTTCCAAAGTAAAAATTAAATATCCCTTGATTGCTCCATTACCTCCCAGGCTGGATTATGTCCCTTCTGTGCCAAGTGATAACTGTTTCTTGCCTGTCTCTAACTGCATGTTTGTACTGTATCTCCCAGGACAGTGTGATCTCCTTGAGGGCAGGGTCTGTTTTTCAGATTTCTGTATCCACAGATTAGAGGTTCTCATAATAAATATATTTAATGAAGTAATGAATCTGATCTCTGATATTTTCTTTATCAATTATTCTCCTTGTTTCAGAAATACTTTTAATTTCTTAAGAATTTCTTTTAGAAATCATCAAGAGGAATACATAATGGATAATTTCACTTATATGAAGTTCTAGAAGAGGAAAATCTATAGCAGGAAAAAAAAAGAACAGTGGTTCCCTCTGGGAGGATAGGGGCAGAAGTTCACCTGGAGGAGGCAGGAGAGAACTTGCTGGGATGGTGCTCGTGGTCTATATGTTGACAGGAGTTTGGGTTACACAGGTGTAAGTAATGTAGAGTTAATCTGTGTACTTCATTGTATGTAAATTTTATAACAACAACAAAAAAAACAAATTTTAGACTCTAGTCAATGATGTGCATGTGAGGACTTTTAGAAGGATGAGTACAGGTGTCAGCAATCTAAAATGCATCAAAAAATAAGATGGATTAGGCTGGGCGCAGTGGCTCATGCCTGTAAATCCCAGCACTTGGAGGCCGAGACAGGTGGATCACCTGAGGTCAGGAATTCGAGACCAGGCTGGTCAACATGGTGAAACCCCGTCTCTACCAAAAATACAAAAATTAGCCAGGCATGATGGTGGGTGCCTATAATCGCAGCTACTTGGGAGGCTGAATCAGGAGAATCACTTGAACCTGGGAGACAGAGGTTGCAGTGAGCCGAGATTGCACCACTGCACTCCAGCCTGAGTGACAGAGAGAGACTCCGTCTCAAAAAAAAAAAAAAAAATTAAGATGGACTGATGGATATAGTTAGTTAAGGGATAAAATAAGTAAAATATTAATGGTAAAACCTTGGTAAACAGTGTTCACTGTAAAATTCTTTTAACTTTGCTATTTGGATATTTTCATAATAAAATGTTGCAAAAAAGCATTAGGGGATTTATCATTATTGCTGAATACTTGACAAATTCCGTTTAACTCTTTTAGTATGCTATTCTTAGATTGCTATGAAGTTATAAGATACCACTGAAATACTTGCAAGAAGGGAATACAAGCCTGTGGCCTAGCAATTTACTTGTCTTCCCCACTAATGATGATAATACGGCAGTTCCCTCCCACTCAGGTCTGGACTATCCCCCCCGGATTGTGACAGGGCTGGTGGCTAAAACAGAGGCTGATCTTTCAAACATTCTTTCCTGCTGGGCGTGGTGGCTCCCGCCTGTAATCCCAGCACTTTGGGAGGCTGAGGCAGCTGGTGAGGTCAGGAGAGCGAAACCATCCTGGGTAACATGGTGAAATCCCGCCTCTACTAAAAATACAAAAAAATTAGCTGGGCGCGGTGGCGGGCGCCTGTAGTCCCAGCTACTCGGGAGGCTGAGGCAGGAGAATGGCGTGAACCCGGGAGGCGGAGCTTGCGGTGAGCCGAGATCGTGCCACTGCACTCCAGCCTAGGTGACAGAGTGAGACTAGGTCCCCAAAAAAAAAAAAAAAACTTTCCCAAGACTGCCCAGTGATAAGGGTAAGTCTACCCACCTCCTGACTAGCAGGGACCAGGCTGACCAGGAAAATTATGATTTTCCTGCAATACACTGCAACTTTCAATAAATGCCAGGAAATCTTTCTTTTAAGTACGTACATTTATTAAGTACGCAAGAAAAAAACCATTTAGGTAATAACTGCTTAAGAATAAATGCAATGTGTCCAGAACAAATCTGATGCTCTGTATTTTAACTTTAAAAAAAAAAATCACAGTTAAACTTGTATCCTTCATTTTACCCCAACAAAAACTAACTTTTTTATAGAGAAGGACTTTAACAAGTAATGTCAACAAGGCATTCTAAAATACTCATAATTTTAACAGCTTGCAAGGAGACAACTATTTTTTTTGAGACAGGGTCTTGCTCTGTTGCCCAGGCTGTAGTGCAGTGGCGTGATCTCAGCTTACTGCAACCTCTACCTCCCAGGTTCAAGTGATTCTCCTACCTCAGCCTCCTGAGTAGCTGGGACTACAGGCATGTACCAGCACGCCCGGCTAATTTTTTGTATTTTTAGTAGAGACAGGGTTTTGCCCTGTTGGCCAGGCTAGTCTTGAACTCCTGACCTCAGGTGATCTGCCTGACTCAGCCTCCCAAAGTACTGGGATTATAGGTGTGAGTTACTGCACCCGGCTCCCCGGAAACAACTATTTAAAAAAACAAAACAAAACTTTTTTTTAAGGCTAAAAAGTGTTTTGAGTTGTGTATGCCCTGCTTAAAGTTTCAGTTGTTCCTTTTCTGGATTTATTGCTATTGTTAGCAACAGTTGCAGCTATTTACAGTTCATACCAGGGAGTGTTAATTTCTGTAGCTGCTCTCTCATTTTGAGTTAAAAGATAAGCTACACAGTACCAGGTCTGTTCCTGAGAAGGTAAGAAATCTTAGCTTAGTTAACTGCCCAGTAATGTAAATATCATGTTTTTGTTTTGTTTTGTTTTTTGAGACGGAGTTTCACTCTTGTTGCCCAGGCTGGAGTGCAATGGCGCGATCTCGGCTCTCTGCAACTTCCACCCCTCAGGTTCAAACAATTCTGCCTCAGCCTCCCGAGTAGCTGGGATTACAGGCATGCGCCACTACACCCGGCTAATTTTTGTACTTTTAGCAGAGATGGGGTTTCAACATTTTGACCAGGCTGGTCTCAAACTCCTGACCTCAGGTGATCCGCCTGCCTTGGCCTCTCAAAGTGCTAGGATTACAGGTATGAGCCACTGCACCCGGCCAATATCATGTTTTAATCGGGGAACTCTTAGCTCCAGTTCAAGAGGTGCAAACCTGATAATGTACTGGCAATGATGTAGCTGAAGGGACATACTGTTGTTCTTCTATACTGGCCTCAAAAAGGTAAGAGGTTCTCTAAATGGACTTCTGCTATCTACACAGAGATCCATGGCATCTGTCATCCATGGAAGATCTAAACCTTAACTGCATTTTCTGTATCAGTGGTTCTCACACTGTGGTCCCTAAGATCTATAGCATCAGTGGAGGACTAATTAGAAATGCAAAACTAGGGTTCCCACTCCAGACCTACAGAATCAGAAACTCTGGATGTGGACCCAGCAATCTGTATTTTAACACATTTTCCAGGTGATTCTAATGCACGATAAAGTTTGAGCACCACTTTTTTTTGTTCTCTGCCAAAAGGGAGGAGCCTGGAGGAGAACTCAGTGGACAGGCCCAGTGGTTGTTATACAAAAATTGGACTTTCCCAAGAAGGGATGAAATGCCATGAGGTAGGAGATAGCATGAAGTCTCTCCAAAGAATGAGAATGACACTCCCTGACTAGGACAAAGTCAGAGCTAATTTAATGCGGTATTACAGCTGATGCTTCTAACACTTGGTGAGAGGACAATGATAAAGCTCCCAAGAGTGCCTGCCCGTTGTCTTGAGTTCTCCTGTAGGGTGGGGGAGTCAGGGATAAGAACCTGATTCTAAGGCCTAAGATGGCAGTCTATTTCTGCCCAGTATACTCACTGGGACACACTGCCAAATAGAGATGATGCATAGTTTCCTTATCCTAGACACCAGATCACCACTGATGACTGATAATGTCTCTGTTAATACATCTACCTTTACCCCATCAGGAACCAGGCAATCCTATAATTATTCCATTATTGTGGAAAAAAAAAATACATGATTGAAGCCACACAGATCAAGAGAGAAACTTTTAAGATTATGGCTCTGGAAGCAATAAACCTTAAGTTTTAAGCTTGCTTATCTTTGTCCTTTAATAATATCGTGGATTTTTTTTCAGCCTGGTATGTAGTTTTTGCGATGCAGCAACCAACTGTACATAATGTCCCATAAATGTACATGTGTCATGATTTAAATACCTGTGTCAAGTTGATATCCTAAATAGTTATTAGCTTTTATTTAGTTAGTTAGTTTTGAGACAGGGTCTCACTCTGTCACCCAGGCTGGAGTGCAGTGGCATGATCAAGGCTCACTGCTGCCTCAACCTCTTGGGCTCAGGTGATCCGCCCACCTCACTGCCCGCCCCTCCCCCAACTTTCCCCAATAGCTGGAACTACAGGCTCATGCCACCATGCCCAGCTAATTTTTTGTTTTTTTTTTGTAGAGATAGGGTTTCACCACGTTGCCCAGGCTGTTCTCAAACTCCTGGGCCCAAGCAGTCTGCCCGCCTTGGCCTCCTAAAGTGCTAGGATTACAAGCATGAGCCACTGCGTCCAGCATTATTTGTTTTAAAAGTAGCATATGACAGCTATAAACCACAACAGCTAAGCCCTAGTAGATAAAGGTCTGGGGAATAAATGCACTTACGTGTTATAAGACAACTCTGAAAATGTTACTGGCCCTATACATGTAAGCAGAAGCTTTTCAACTTTTTCACAATGATATTAGAATAATTTTACCTAATTACAGAATACAGCTGCAATACATTTCTCTTACAGTATGACACCTGTATTCACAATGTTCTACATAGTTTGTAAGCAGGAAACATTTTCTCACTGAATTATCAAAGCTGTATAGCAACTGAAGTTAGGCTATGAAGTCAGACAGAACCAGGTAGGAATCTGACTTTGAAACTTACTAGGTATATGACTTTAGGTAAACTAAGCCTCAGTTTCTTCCTCTGTAAAATGGGAATAACTGTACCCACTTCATAAGAATGCCTTAAGGATTAAATAGTCCCTGTGAAGCGCTAAGGCTAGTACCCAACACTAGCACACAGTAAGCAAACAGAACAATAGCCCCTAAAGATGTCTATATCCTTAATACTCAGAACTTGTATGTAATGTTAAGGACAAGTGTTAGTTAAGGTTGCAAATGGAATTAAGTTTGCTAATCAGCTGGCCTTAAAATGGAGAGATTATCCTGCATTATGCAGTGGGCCCAATGTAATCACAAAAGTCAGTGTAAGTGAGAGAGGGAGGCTAGAGAATAAATTTCAGTGTCAAAGAAAGAGATTAGAATATGCTATGTTTGGCTAGGCACGGTGGCTCACACTTGTAATCCCAGCACTTTGGGAGGCTGAGGCAGGAGGATCACTTGAACCCAGAAGTTTGTGCCCAGTCTGGGCAACATAGTGAGACCCTGTCTCTACAAAAATAAAAAAAATTAAGTAAATTTTTAAAAAAACATAATATGCTTTTCTGCTGGCTTTGAAGGAAGAAGGGGCAATGAACCAAGGAATGCAGGTGGCCTCTAGATGCTGGAAAAGGCAAGGAAATGAATTCTCCCCTTAAGCTCCCAGAGGAAACACAGCCCCACCAACACCTTGATTTTAGCCCAGTGAGATCCATTTCTGACCTCCAGAACTGTAACATAAATTTTTGTTGTTTTAAATAACTGAGTTTATGGTAATTTGTTACAGCTGCAATAGAAAACAGATATACATTGTTGATTCATTATTATTAATGCATGCCAAATAATTATTTCCCTTTCAATTAAAAATATATTTCTAAATAGCCCAAAATATGTCAGTCATAGAGATAACAAAATAGTGATAATTAGTGCTATAGTTAGTTAAATCAGTTTGTCTGAATGATTAATTTCACAAAATAATTTGAGTTCAAAGGGATTCACTCTTTTTTTAATCTCTAATGATTTACCAAAAAGAGTATCCCAGATATGATTATAATATTCTGGTGAATGAAAATAATCTGGTAAAATTAACCATCAATCACACTGTTAAATAATACAACAAGAAAATGAAATTCTTGGGAACACTGTGAAAAATAGCATGTTCTAAGTTTACATAAGATTCAGTCACTGTAAACAGCTTGACAAAAGTAAAAATCTAAGAATGATGCTTCCCATTGATAAGAATACAATTTTCACTGAATAAAGAACTAATTTTAAAAACGCTACAAAACATATGCATACCAAATAAACTTGTAAATGGCTAGAACATTAGTGAACATATGTGAAAAATGCAATCTTAGTAAATGTGTTTTTAGTGTAAAATGCCAATTCTACATTTTAGATAGTGGCCTTCCCAAGATGAAATGTCCGTATACCAGCTGAGGCACAGTTTATCCCTGGAAGTACAGGAAGAAATTTAGAACTTTAATTTTTAAAAACCGTATCCTTTTAAACTTTCAATTTTCCTCTGTGTATGTTTTATAATGTACTTAACAGATCAGTACAATAGTATACCCATCATTTATAGATAATCAGAATTTGGATCTTAAGTTTTTTCTGATGGAGAGTGCATGATTGAAAAAGTCCGGAATATCACTAACAAGAATTACCAAGCCACTGCCTTTGTCATAACCTTGTGCTTGATTTTGGTCTAAAAATGCACATATAGGAAGTTCAAACAAAAAAATCTCCAGCAATTACTAAATCAAGTTTGCCGTCAACCTTTTAAACAGGTTAGCCACACACAAAGTGTGTCAAATGTTTCAAAGTAGCATTTATTTTTTAAAAAGCATGTTATGAGGTAGACTTATATCACATATTCACTGCATTTATAATATAAAGGATTTTTAAAATTAAAACCTTATATTTTTATGTAGGTATGTATATAGATAAAATAAACTCATCTACAACTCTACGTTCATCCATTTGAAAGACTCAAAACAATTCAATTAAAAAGGTAAAAATTATAGTTTTAGAAAGCTTTTGTAATTCTGAAATGAAGAACATTTGATCTGTCCAAAAATTTGCGGGAGCGAGGTGGTTTTAATTTTAGAAGTTATTTTACTAAATTATACATTTTATAGCTAATTCTCAATGAATGTGAATATCTTTATTAGAAGGTAGGTGAAAGATACTATAATTCTTTTATTATTTTGTACCCATCATGTCAAAATGATTACATCTAAGTAGGACCAGCTACATAACTTGTGAGCACAGTACAAAATAAAAATGCAGTGCTTTTGTTCAAAAAGTTGAGAATTTCAAGATGGCTATAGCAGACCATTAAAGTAAGCATGAGGCCTTTCAACTTTTTTTTTTTTTTTTTAAGACAATCTCAATCTCACTCTGTTGCCCAGGCTAGAGCGCAGTGATGTGCTCTCAGCTTACTGCAGTCTCAACTTCCTAGGCTCAGGTGATCCTGCCACCACAGTTTCCCAAGTAGCTGGGAGTATAGGTGCATGCCACCATGCCTGGCTAATTGTGTTTTCATTTTTTGTAGAAATGGGGTCTCATTATATTCCCCAGGCCGGTCTCAAACTCCCAGGCTCAAGCGATCTTCCTGCCTCGGCTTCCCAAAGTGCTGGGATTACAGGCGTGAGCCACTGCACCTGGCCTACGTGGAACCTTTCTAAGTATGGGGCACTATGTAACTGCACGTATGCAACCCCTTTAAGCCAGCCCTGAATAGAAGTCTCTTTCAGCTACAGCTATGGAATACCAAGATGATAGTTATCTTTGTCCCTTGAGTTCCCAGTACTAAACTAGGCATATAATAGCGATTCAAATGTTTGTGGAATGAAAAACTGAGTCTTAACTTGCAGTTTGCCAAGTCAATGAGAAATGTTTGGTTGCTTATGGTTAGAACAAATCTTACCCTGATGAATATAGTCTGTTAATTATAATAATAAATGATGGATTCCTCTATTACTGAATAATCTGCACACTGCATTCTGCTGGCTTCATGAGAGCTTGAAGCCACATATGGTGAAGGTTCATTTGATTAATTCAAGAAATATTTATTGAATAACTACTCTGTGTCAAGTCCTGTACCAGGCACTGAGGATACAATAATAAATAAAACAGTCTCTGCCCTCAAGGAGCTTACAGTCTAGCATAGGATCTTAAAACACCTCAGAACCTACTGAGAAAACTCTGGTTATTTAGTATATTATCTAGAATACTCCATATTTCCTTAAAATGTGAATCTAAAATTTATCAGAAAACACAGTTGGGCAATTGAAGATGCAGGCAAATTTAAAAGAAAATTCAGATATTCACCCTTTAATGTAAAAACCATGAAATCTAAATGAGGGAGAAACTTAAGAAAGCTGAAAATTCTACCTATTTTAAAGACTTTGGACCAGATTTAAACTTCAAAAATTATTTTATTATCTCTGGGTGACATTTTCATTTATAATGGCATTTATATACACATACATATAGGAGGTGTATGTGAGATATATTCCTTGGGGCTTTTGATAAAACCCATATCTTTATTCCTAGTTCATTTACAACTAAAGAGAGCAGCATAATGGTAACTTTGAGATTTTCTTTTTGATAGTAATTTCCATTATCACTTGGGAGAAATTCTTTGGACATGATTTAGAATCATTTCTAGAATATAAATTTCAGTATAATCTTATTCTATAATGAGACAAAACTGTGTCTTTGTAACAATATGTGATAATTTAAGCCTATGTTTTTAATGGTTATTGAAAAAGTTTAATGGCATCCAAAATACTCTTTTGTCTATCTGAATTTTTTTCCTGTACTCTTCTTCTTTTTTCTTAAAAGCATGATAGACCCCTCTGCAAATACAGAGCCTTTGTTGTTGCTTTGCTGTACTTTGGTACATTGCTGTTTATTCCTTAATCTAGCAGCATCCTTAGTTTGTAGTATATCTCACTTAGTTGCAACTAAAAAAAAATTGGTAGCCTAGGCTTTAACTGGGAGTTTCTTTTATCTAGAAGGTTACTGGGAACCTTTCAGAAAAGTGGAAAGCAACCAAAAGAGCTGTCTCAAAGACTGTGCCCCCCAGAGTTTTTCCAGCTCTTCCTGTAGACACTCTGAACAGGCACAGTTATCTCAAGTCCAAGCTCATAACAGCATATTAGAAGAAAGTGGGGAGCCTGTTAGAGGCAGGCATATTGATAGTGTGGGAGGAGACATAGCAAATTACTTAGCAGATACTTAAAAAATTTTTAAATCCAACAGCAATCTGAGGCAAATGATTTGATTCTGTATACCTCAGGGCTGAGAGAATCACTTTATAACATATTTGTTATAGCCCTTTACATTTTACGAAGTGTTTTACATACATCAGAGCTGGATACTTATAATAATACATTATGAATATAACTTTAAGTTTTCATTATGAAAATGTGAATTATACTGAGCATGATGTTTAAGAAGAAGGCAGAAAGGTATACGAACATACCTGAAATACTCACATCAAAAATAATTACAAGTTTTAAATTTTGGCACTTAAGAGATATACATTAGCTATCCAAAAATTAATATGTATGGTTTCCTTCAAGACCAACACGGGGTATCACTGAGTGAATTTTCACAGCACTCAGTGACTGCTGGTCATTAAATGGGGATGATTGTCATCAGTATAAGTATCACACTATTTGTCCTGCTAAATGCAAGTTTAACAGATACTTATGGATGCCAGTACCACATATTCTGACAAATAAGGGAAACACTAGGCTTTTAAAAGATTCTCAGAGTGTTTTCCCTATATTGCACTTTCTAGATAACACAATTTTAATAATGATATAATGGGATCTTGGTTCTAGACACAGGAGTGGGGAACACATGAATTACCTTTTTCTTGTTCCTTTTCTTAAAATTTTTAGTATAGTCTCAGGAATATAGCAAGGAGAAATAACAAAATATACATGTGCTTTGGGCTTCTAAGGAAAAAAGACCACCCACACACATTTTTAAAAGACTAAAATAGATGTCTCTTCTGCTTTAGCCATTTCATTTTCACAACTGAAAATAAGGAACTACTATATATTTGATGTCCCTAACTCATTAAACATAGCATTGCCATAAATGCACTGTTCTGCAGAAAACTTTTTAAAACAGGAGCACAATTTGTACTACATTTACTAACAATTATACTACATTACCAATTATGAATTATGAATAAAACTGAATAAAATTCAGAGTAAAAAACATCAGATTAGATTTTACACTCAAGTGAAATGGGGTTTTGAAATGTTAAGTAATTTCCTCCAATACTATAGCATTCCTGATGCCCTTTAATTCCTTGATTAATATTCCTTGATAACTTTTTGATCATCCCCATACCTCAGGGAGGACAAAGGTTCTTTTGAGTTTGCTGGCTGTTAATTTTTAATTCTCATCTGTGTGGCTCTGTTTTTTTCACAAGGCCATTTATCCTTCATTTTTCTTTTCTATTTTACAGCTGCTTATTCTGCTTGAAGTTTTTTAGTTAGGAATGGCCAGAATGTGTACCCTGAGTTTATGATAGTCTCATGGAAACTGTTAATCTTATAATTTTTTTTTACATGATACAAATGGTAAGCTAGGTCTATAATAAAAAAATAAAAATAAAAAAAAAAAATAAAAATAAAAAACTTCCAGAAGATACTAAACAAATAACAGGCCAGCTTACCGTACTTTACAAACTAAAGAGCACAGTGGTAAAGCAGTAAGCACAGGCTTTGGAAAAAGAAACAAACGTGGGTTTGAATCCCAGTGCTGCCTCTCACTGCCTACTCCATGACTTAAGGCAAGTCATTTAATCTTTCTGACCCACTATTCCCTCCAAAGTAAACTGGGGCTCATTCCACCTACTCTGCAAGTTTTTGTGAGGGTTAGTAGTGAAGTCTGTACATTATTTGACACATGACAGGTACTCTATAGTAGTTAAAGAATCATTGGCTGAATTTTGAGTTGGGCAACTTTGCTGGTCTAGCATCTGACATGGAACTCTTTCCAGAGTTGATACGATTTATGAAATTTCTTTTGAATATCAATATGACTACTGTACTTGGTAGGTTATTTTTAAATAATAACATAGTTTGGGTGTTTTCACCTCCAAAACTAATTTTATTTTATCTATTTCTTTTTTTTTTTTTTTTGAGGCAGAGTCTTGCTCTGTTGACCAGGCTAGAGTGCAGTGGTGCCATCTCGGCTCACTGCAACTTCTGCCTCCCAGGTTCATGCGATTCTCCTGCCTCAGCCTCCTGAGTAGCTGGGATTACAGGCGCCCGCCACCATGCTTGGCTATGATTTTTGTATTTTTGGTAGAGACAGGGTTTCACCATGTTGGCCAGGCTGTTCTCAAACTCCTGACCTCAAGTGATCCACCCACCCCAGCCTCCCAAAGTGCTGGGATTACAGGCATGAGCCACCATGCCCAGCCTATTTTTATTTTTTGAGACAGGGTCTGGCTCTATTGCCCAGGGTGGAGTGCAATAGTGCGATCTGGGCTCACTGCAGCCTCCGCCTCCCAGGCTCAAACCATCCTCCCACCTCAGCCTCCTGAGTAGCTGGGACTATAGGCGTGTACCAACATGCCCATCTAATTTTTGTATTTTTGGTAGAGACGGGGTTTTGCCATGTTGCCCAGACTGGTCTGGAACTCCTGGACTCAAGCGATCCTCCCACCTTGGCCTCCCAAAGTGCTGGGATTACAGATGTGAGCCACTGTGCCCATCCCTATTTTCTTTAAAAAAATGTGTTTTTTACAAAATGTATGGCAAGTCTATGTATTTACTGTGCTTTTGTGGTAACTTTCTCAATGACAAAAAATTTCCGGTTTTGTTAACATCCATGGTAAAATGATCTAATTTCAAAAATTTGTTTTAGAGCCAAGATCCTTTTAACCTCTATAAATGTGTGTGAATAGCTAGTTGGCAGGTCCTACAAAGAAATGTCATTTTTATTGATATATTTTGGGTTGTTTAAACATTTATGTAAGATTTAAAATACTTTTCTTCTTATGGCTAGAAGTCTCAGCTTCTACTCCCATGCCTGCCTTTTTAAAATCTATTGGCCAGTTTAAGGGTATTCACAATAATACAACTTAAAGACAAAATGTCCGTAAGTCATTGTTTCTAACAGACAGCATAACACGGTAGAAATTGCCCTGAGCAAGGAATTAGAAGACTGGAATTCAAGTCCCAACTCTGCCACTGACTTTGCGGGATGACCTTAGGCAAGTCACGTCACTTCTCTCGTTTGTCAATTAATGCAAATGATTCCATTCTAAGTTATTTTCCACCTCTAAAATTACTTTCATTACTATTATTGTTTATTAAATAAGGAAAACAGTTTCTGGGAATTGTCTTAAGCACCAAATGGGTAGAGAAGAATTTTTTTTTTTTTTTTTTTTGAGACAAGTCTCGCTTTGTCGCCCAGGCTGGAGTGCAGTGGCGTAATCTCGGCTCACTGCAACCTCCACCTCCCAGGTTCAAGCGATTCTCTTGCCTCAGCCTCCTTGGTAGCTGGGATTATAGGTGTATACCGCCACGCCTGGCTAATTTTTGTATTTTCAGTAGAGATGGGGTTTCACCATGTTGGTCAGGCTGGTCTTGAACTCCTGACCTCGTGATCTACCCACCTCGGCCTCCCAAAGTGCTGGGATTACAGGCATGAGCCACCGTGCCTGGCCAGGTAGAGAAGAATTTACTGCTGATTAAGGTTATGTTTTTCAACCTGCAATCCAGAGACCCTCAGAATGAAGATTACTTGAGGTTCCTATGAAAAACGCAAATTCCTGTCTTCCCCCTGGCTGAATCAGAATCTCATAAGGTGAGGCTCAGGTTTCTGCATTTTTCACAAGCTCTGTAATGGGTACAATACACCCTAATATTTGAGAACCAGTGGCCTAGAGAGAATGCAACCTAAGAGGGCAAGGCTAGTGCATAGCTTAAATTGCTCCAGCCTTTGGTAATCCCTTCTAAACACAGTGCCACCCATGTGGAGGAGACTGCAAGAAAGCTGTTATTCAAAGAAGAACAGTCAGCCTTGTGCGTGAGTCCTGCTTTATACTTATGTGTTTCATAAGAAAACACAAGGCAAGTCTTCATATCAGCACTTAGTCTTGATATCCAAGTCACTGACTACCGTACTTATGATAACAGCTTGAAGAGGACTGCAACTCCCCCTCACTAATGGTGACAGAGTTGGCTTGTGACACCTGGCTCAGGGAAGAAAAATGAGTAAACCCCTACCTCTACTCTTGATTCCTCTTCTACCCCAATACTGTTAACACATCATCCTGTGTGATTCAAATAATCTGGCAGATGAAATACAGAAAATCTAAGTCACATTGTTCTTATCACTCTATGACCAGATATTGTACTAATCTAATTTTAAAAATCCTTTTCTGTGCAATAGAAATAACTAAAGCCCATTCTGTCTCCTTTCCTTTCTAATGCTGTTGATAGGAACAAAATATCAAGTAAGGATACATGCTAGAGATATTAAATTCATACAAGTAAAGTAAATTACAAAGAGAGGTGGTAATATTTGCTTCTAGAATTTCACAATAAAATCCCTCTCGCCATGAAAATCTTTTTATAATTTTAACAGGAAACTTAAAAGACATTTTGTTGTAAGATTATCTTAACAATTATAAGAATAATGCCATTATCTGTGCTCAATATGGATAAACATAACAGCAACTTTAAAAGACCAAGTATACTCATAGGTGAAGATGAAATTTCTTTTTCAACAACCAATATGCCAATATCCAGTTTCTAGGTTTTATTCAATTCTAATGTCATGGGTTTCTCCTACTCCAATCAAAACTCCTGCCAAATGTCCACAAAATTGACACCAAAATCAACAAACACAAAGAAAGAGAGGGACAGGGAGAGGAAAAGAGAGAAATAGTGAGGAAGAAAGGAACTTGACAAGAGCTACCATGCAAAATGACCAGAAGAACTGGAGTTCAGTGGCACAGATCAGCAGGAGCAGAGGAATGCTGAAAAAGATGATGCTGCATAGAGTCTAACTTGGAGATGCCTGTATGATGCTGGATGACCAAGTACTAAGGTCACAAGTGTGTTCATGGACCCATAAGAACCAGGATCTTGACCCAAACTTATAAGATCTTCTAAAAAGAAAATACTTCATCTAAATTGAAGTAATTCCTAAGTCAACACCAGAAGAGTTCCTTATTTGATGTAAGTTGTGCCTAAAACTTTGGCTGATACAAAGAAACCCGTCCACTAAGGCACCCTGAGGCAATCTGACAATGTGTTGGAGAGAACTTTGTTGTTAGTACCACATCATTATGAGAGTACAGAGAACGGATCACCCGCAAGGGACTGGCTTCTTTGGGCAAGCAGTCAACAAGTTCACTGCACTGTTTGTCAAATCCCAACAAACGAATCCCATAGCCATGTGGGGAAGAAATCATTCGCCCATCGGGGCTGAAGCAAAGTTCTTTGATGTAACCCCTGCCTACATTGGCTTCTTCAATGTAATGAGTCAGTCGTAGAGAACAGCGAGGTGAGACAGGTCGCACTGGAGCTCCTTCTTGGAATTCATAGACACAAGTACACTAGGGGGAGAGAAGGGAGACAAACCAAGGTTACAGAGCCCAAATAGGTCTACAGATATTCCTTATTTTTAAAAAGCTCAACAGATTGCCAAAGCCACAGAATTGTTACAAGAAATCACTCAGAATAATGCTATCCCCCTCCCAACTAACAAAACTTGTAGGCCCCGTACTTTCTTATCTTCATAAGCTAAGCTTATTCTGTGTTATTATGCTTTAAAGCCTTTTGTTCCCTGAGGCTGCCTGTGACTTCTGTAGTAATACATTCTCTTTTCTAAGGGCAACAACAATGTTGATATTTTAAAAATTCCTGGAGTACATCCAAGCCCTAGAGTATCTTACCTCTTCCCCTATACAATTCAAAGGCTCTTCTCTTCTCTCCTTTCAGTTGTGGCCTCTAGGACCAGTGAGATCCTTGGAAGACTCTTGCTTTCCAGAGTGATGAGAATCATAAAGTCATTTAACACCTTTCCCCCTAGTCATCAGTATAGTCCCTTCCTTTCCCAGAGTTTCCCCTGGTTTTTAAAAAAAGAAAATTATGATACTCAATTGGCTTAGTAAAATCTCACATTTAGCCAGCTTAGCTGAAACATTTCAGACCAATGTTTATGATACAAGGGTTTTTTTTGTTTTGTTTTGTTTTGTTTTGGGGGGGGTGAGATGAAGGAGGCAAGATTTAAGAAGCTGGGCAAAATCTGAGCTCATGCTGGCCTTTAAAGTACATCCCACCTTGTTCAACTCCCCAAAAAGGAGAGGAATAAGAAGAGTTTGGAAGGGATAATGATACCATATGAAGCAAGAGAGGACAGAAACAGGAGAGTCGAGAAGCAGGATCTCTAGCAGTATGCCCTTGAAGGCAGAGACTGCAATCAGTGATCGGCCTAAGGTCTGCACACACGGCAATGGCAATTTGTCCAATGAGCCCTGTTGAAGGTGGAGTGCTGCTGCCTGTACCTCCTCATCATCACTGTTGCTTGAGCACCGAAGAAGAGTGGCCCAGCCTTTTGGGTGCAGCTGTAAGGATGTGATGCAGTTTCCGTGGTCACTCTCACCAAGAACTTCAGGGGTTACGACTTCAAGACTATTTCGTGGTGAAACTCCTGAGATACAAGAAAAGGAGGATGTGGAATTTGTATTATCAAAAAACTAAGGCAGTTCATCAAAGCTTTTATTTCTGGCAGCCACCTCCCATGCCATCATTCCTTAGTCTGCCCCTTATGCTACCATATGTTAAAGAGCATGGTACTCCCCAGTGTATGGTGTGTGAGTTTTGGCAGGGTGAAGGTGTGGGGAAATGGTATAAATAGAATGAAAGAATCCAAGTTCCCATAGCAGTAATCATCGCCGACCTAAGGCTAAGGCATAGAAGCTGACTAGGGGTTCTTACATCTCAGAAAGCTCTTTATTTAAGTAAGAACCAAAGTTATGTGACATGAAAGGACTCTAGAAAGGTAAAAGGTTACAATTCTCATCTTATTGGACCTGGTGCTTTCTGGTCCAGAGAAGGAAATACCTGAAAGCCACAAGAATTGCCTTTAAGCAAATAAAAAGATCAGGACTTATGCCCCCGCAACAACACTATAAACAAAAAATAAAATTTTGGAGGTGAGGAAGGACACCTCACATAAAGGCATGTCAAAACAAGGGATGGGAGACATTGCCAATCATACATCTTCCTGGTGATTCTACTATGCCTCATCATTTCCTTCTGCCTAACTCCCAATGAAAATGACTGCTGGAGTAAGGCACTGTTACTAATGGGAGTGTGTTATATCCTTCAGGTGCATGAAAAAACACTCTCATAGACACTGTAAGGAAGCAACTTAGAAACTTAATAGCAAGAGAAATATTTCAACACTTCTCTGACTGCGGAAGGAGTTACTTTGAAGGTAATGAGCTCCCTCTGTCAGATCCTTTGTGAATTGCTTGTCAAGCAGATGTGTTAACTTCTTTTTAAAGATTCCATTTAGATTACTACATCATTAACAGAAACCTGTGAAGCTCTCAATTACACTGCTATAACAAAACTACTGAAATAACTATTTCACATGTGATTGAACTTTAACAATTTTAGAGAAAAACGCTTAAGAATTAATTTGGAAAACCTATAATAAAAGCAGACAAAAAATGCATTCTAAGTAGGTGGTTTGCTAACTGTGCCCCTTGGGGTTCCTCAGGAGCTGGCAAAAGTGGGAAACCACGTGTGAGCTGAGGTGGAGATGGGGTGAGGAAGACTGGAGGTTCAAGAGCCTCCCTAATTTTTCTTGAACCAGAGCTACTTTGATTTTATTTGCGCTACATCTCTAAGAATCCACAGCAGATTTCATGTCAAAAATAGAGTTCTAATGCTGAAATGCATTTGAAAGCCTCTGCTCTATACAGCTATTATATCTGCCAAAGGATGGTGTTAACATACTCTGACATCTGAAGATGCAGGATTTCCAACATTTAGAGCAACTTCACCTATAAGCCCCACCTTCTCCCATGTTTTCCCTCTCTTTCCACCCTCTCATTTTCCTCTTCTTTCCAGCCTTCTCATATATCATCTCTTCCCTCATTCTCAACTCTCTGTGGCATAGAACTGCTGTATATTTGTGTTTGTGTGTTTACCACTGGTCAATAACAAGCAAGCATGTTAACTATTCTTTTCTTCTTAAATTAAGTTTCTTTTTCTTGTGGATGGTGTAGTCAATCAATAAAGATTTTTCTCAACGATTATTAGAAGCCTTGACTTGTTTCCCATAGCACAAGGAGAAGGAGAACAGGAAGAATCTGCAAAAGATGTTTGTGTTACAAATCAAAGGAAAAATGTTATACTTCTGGGCATAAATCTTTACATTTAAGATGAGGAGCCTTTAACCTTAAAGTGAAATATCACAGACTTCAATATCCAGAGGCAAGTGGATAGGCCATAGGTTAGGTTAGAAAGAGCTCTTAAACCATTCTACTGACATAAGTAGCCATGCAAGATAACCAGCATCTTCCAGGCAAAGCCACCCAGTGAAAACACAAATTAGAAGTCTGAGATTCAGTCTCTGCCCAAAATATCAAGGTAGAGAAATCTCTATTTCCAAAAGTGACTCAAAATGACAAAAAACAAAGCCATATCTGGCTCTTAGTTCACAAAGAGAAGAACAAACAGTAAATAATGTAAGAGCTTAGATGTGGATTAGTATGAAGAGGAATAGTATGTGGAATTTGTATAGGTAGAAACCATTTCAATTGGGGGGTGGAAGGTATAGGGCACAGCACCTAGTTCTGCCAGAATGGCTAGGAAAAAACTGGGAAATACAGAGTGGAGCCAGATGGTATCTTTATCCTACAAACCCTTTGAAGCTGTCAGGCATTGCACAGACAAAGAAATGGCAGAGCAAAAAGTCTGAGGGTAGCCAGGTGACTTTCACAATTACCTGAAAATTCATGCCTTATATTTATACAGAACTTTCACATGCATAATCTCATTTAATTTTCACAACAATCTTGATTGAAATCTACATTTCTGAACTACTTCCTCTCCAAACTACACCAAACTAAGTCCAGCTAATAAAACCAAAGCTCATATTCCATTAAGATTTAACTCAAGATATTCAACCCCAGAGACTCTCGGTTAGCTTTTTGAAGATGATGACTGAGGGATAAATCACCTCATCTCCATTGCTTTTATTTTTATGGATCAAAACCATAAAATTGATTTTAATCAATCAATAATTAATCATATTGGCAGAATCTGTTGTTACAAGATTATAAAATCCAACTTTTAACCTACCTTCTCTTTGAGAGGCTCGTGACATGTGTTTCTCAGAAGAATTAGAATCACTATGATGACAAGGTGAGCCAGAAACTCTAGGACCAGATGAACTTGATGAAGTGGTCAAATCTTAAAAATATAAAAAATTCTGACAATAAACCTAGCATAACTCTGGTAGTGGCTCTTCACTTTTTAATTATTCTGCTCGAACCATAGTTTTAACATTTAAAAAAAAATGGTCATATATAACTGGCCTATAAGACTGAGGAAGGCAAGACAGCTCTTTGAAGTGTTCTAAGATCTAGTCCCTTTCTGAATCTTTTATATTAAAGACTTGACTATGTGAAATAAAAATGAAAAACAAAATAATCATAGGAGCATCTTTGGATCCTCATCATTTCTGTACTAAAATGAAACCAAAAAATTCAATGAAAATGAAAACTAAGCTCTTAAGCCTATTGTTTTTATGTTAAAATAGGGTCCAAACATCAGGCCTATTACCACAAACATGAAGAGATTCTTCTTTAAAGTATACCAAAAACTTCCATTATCATTACTGAAATTACGTGAATAGTCTTTTTTTTTTTTTTTTTTTTTGAGACAAGGATCTTGCTATGTTGCCCAGGCTGGACTCCTAATTCCTGGGTTCAAGTGATCCTGCCACCTCAGGCTCAGCATCCTGAGTAGCTGGGCCTACAGGCATGCACTACTGTGCCAAGTTTATGTGAATACTCTGAAATGTGACACAAAGTTTACATTGAAAAAAATAAAATGAGTATCAGGTAGTGGAGTCTGATATATTACTCCAAATAGCAATGTCTATTTCATCATCACATTTTGATAGTGGTCCCACACCTATGTTAAGAATTCTTACTAGTCTAATATCCTGTGATATTATTATCAGAATTACCGTTAGAAAACTGAAAACTTTGTTGGTTTTTGAGTTGAAATAGGCCAACTAGACATTCAAAATCACTATTTCTCACTAAGTTAGAGTTGCTTATCATGTTTAACTTAAAAGGCAAATTTGAATCTAAAAGGATTATACTCGTATATTTATGAAATCCCTTGTTTGCAAGTAAGTTGGTAAAACTTAAATTTCTAGTTTTAGCAATTACACCAGGCACTGTAGTACAATGATGTCTGTACTTTCCCAAAGGAATCTTCGGAAGTAGTCCTGTGCACATGGAGAAAGATTCCAACCTTTTTTTATTTTTTTATTTATTTTTTCTTTTTTTTCTTTTTTCTTTTTTCTTTTTTTTTTTTTTTCCCGACACAGGGTCTCTCTCTGTTGCCCAGGCTGGAGTGCAGTGGGGCGCAATCGTGGCTCACTGCTGCCTCAACCTGCCAGGCTCAGGTGATCCTCTTGCCCCACCTTCCCCAGTAGATGGGACTACAGATGCATGCTAGCATATCTGGCTAATTTTTGTATTTTTCATACAGACAGGGTTTCACCATGTTGTGCAGGCTGGTCACAAACTCCCAGGCTCAAGCGATTCACCCACCTCAGTCTCCCAAAGTGCTAGGATTACAAGCGTGAGCTACTGCACCTGGCTAAATTTTTAAGTTATTTGTAGAGATGAGGTCTCCCTATGTTGCCCAGGCTACTCTTGAACTCCTGGGCTCAAGCGATCCTCCCACCTTGGCCTCCCAAAGTCATGGGATTACAGGTGTGAGCCCCTGTACCTGGTCCCAACCATTCGAAGCTGCTTTTTAATAGCAATTTATTAGCATTCTATGTTCCAAATGCTTAAGTCTTTTTTCCCCTGGATTTTGTTTATAATGTAAATTATATAAATTTGTTCATAATGTAAACCACTCACCTCCTTCCCAAAGGTAGATGAAATATAGTCTTTTTTAAATCACATAATGTTGATAAAATACAATACTTAAGTTTTTCTGAACCCTAAATTCACTTAAGTCTAACAAAATCAGCAATGGGAGAAGAGACAGAGTTTTAGCAAGAGAGTGTTTAGAGAGTAATGAGGTAAGATGGCACCAACTATCTGTGTCTGGACATCTATAAGTCTAGGACACAGACAGACTTAAAACTAAAACTCTGTATTGACCATAACTTAATAAAAGCTCTGCTTGATTCCAGAAGGACTTAAGACCTTGTGCCATCACTAATTTTTGAGATAGTGATGATTTTAAATTACTGATGAAAAGATCCTGTGGCTAGCATAAAGCTAAAAGAAAATACTTTAGGGTTGGCAGTTATTCCTCCTAGTCCATTTGTGATTCAGAGGTACATATGAATGATATGTCAGAGATACATACAAATCATTATACTTGCTTGGATAAAAACCCATCACTGAGCTTTCTAAAGAATGCCTTTTGTCTTCCCCTTTCCTGCTATCATTCTCAGAAAAGAAACATATATTATCTCTATGTTTGAGATTCTTGAGAAAAATCTTTTTGACCAAAAAAGAAAAGCTTACCTGAACTTGAAGTAGTTCTTCTTGCTCTTAAAATGGGATAGCTGCCTACTTCTAAAGACTTAGTTAAGTCAAGATCATGCAAAATTAAGAGATATCCAGAGGACGTTGAAATCAACATTTTGGAACAATCTGGTGTTAACCTCATTCGCATAAGAAAACGTGTGTGAAAGAATTTCTTATGTGGACACCCATCTTCTGTATACCTACAGGAGAAACCAAGCCAACAAAATCTAGAGTTATCATAAATATAACGGTTCAGTAATAATCATATTTTTGCCCTTCAAAATAAAATTTAGGGAGGATGATGCGAGCTTGGTCAGTGGGCTCAAAGTTACAATTAGGAGGAATAAGTTCTAGGGTATTATATTGCACAGTAGGGTGATGATGGTTAGTAGTAAGATATAGTATATTATAAAATAGCTAGAAAAGTGACTGTTACATGTCCTTACTGCAAAGGAATGATAAGTGCATGCTAATACTGATTTGCTCATTATACAATATATATGTATCAAGACATCAAATTGTACCCTATAAATGTGTACAGTTACAATGTGTCAATTAAAAAATATTTGAGGCCAGACATGGTGGCTCATGCCTGTAACCGCAGCACTTTGGGAGGCCAAGGCAGGAGGATTGCTTGAGCCTAGGAGTTCAAGACCATCCTGGGCAAGATGGTGACCCCATCTCTACAAAAATTTAAAAAATTAAAATAAATTAGCTGAATGTGGTGGTGTGCACTCACAGTTCCAACTACTCAGGAGGCTGAGGTGGGAGGATCACTTGAGCCTAGGAGTTTGAGGCTGCAGTGAGCTATGATCACACCACTGCACTCCAGTCTGGGTGACAGACAGATAGACGCTATCTCTATTCAAAAAAAAAAAAAAAGAAACTTCAAAAATGAGATGTCTTTCCAATAAATTTTATTTTATGTTAATAATTATTATTTAAAATAATATATGTTGTTTTAATCAATTGTAGGCTAATAATATTGTAACGATCATTAAATCCAGAAGAAATGTAACACTAATAGCCCTGTGGTCACAGAAAACAATTTTAAAAATTAATGTCAGTTTACATGCATATTTTTGATACCGATAAGAATGATCAGTAGGCTGGGGGTGGTGACTCACGCCTGTAATCCCAACACTTTGGGAGGCTGAGGCGGGAGGAGAGATGGAGCCCAGGAGTTCAAGACCAACCTGGGCAACATAGCAAGACCCTGTCTCTACAAAAAATAAAAAATTAGCTGGAGACTGAGGTGGGAGGATGGTTTGAGCCTGGAATGTGGAGGGTGCAGTGAGCTATGATTGTGCCACTGCACACCAGCCTAAGCATATAACAGGATATAATTCTATGAGAAAATATAGTGAAAATGAGTACTAGAAGAAAAAGTTGTAAAACATCCGGCTGTTAAAAAAAAAATAGAATTTACAGTCAATGTATCTTTAGATTTACACACATGCTTAATGTTTTTGCTCATTATTCCTTCCTTCATCTCCAACATTCCTTTTTGATCCTTTCTTTCTGAAGTGCATTCCTAAGATTGATTTTTTTTTTTTTTGAGATGGAGTTTTGCTCTTGTTGCCCAGGCTGGAGTGCAATGGTACTGTCTCGGCTCACTGCAACCTCCGCCTCCTGGGTTCAAGTGATTCTCCTGCCTCAGCCTCCCAAGTAGCTGGGATTACAGGCACGTGCCACCACACCCATGCCTGGGATTACAGGCATGAACCACTGCACCCGGCCAGAATTTTTAAAGTTAGACTTTGTTGAGGTAAATTCTCTCATTTTTTTATTGTTCTGAAAATCTTTTTTATTTTATTTTTTTTGAGACAGAGTTTCACTCTTGTTGCCCAGGCTGAAGTGCAATGGCACAATCTTGGCTCACTGTGACCTCCGCCTCCCGGGTTTAAGTGATTCTCCTGCCTCAGCCTTTAAAAAAAGATAAATTTTTTTAATGGTGTACATGATGTTTGAAATATGTATATATTGTGGAATGGCTAAATCAAGCTAATTTATATATATATATCCTCACATACCTAGCATTTATGATGATAACACTTAAAATCTACTTTTAACAAATTTCAATTATATATAATAACAGTAAATTGTCATTAACAGTGGTCATGTTGTACAATATAAATCTCCCGAGTAGCTGGGATTACAGGCACCTGCCACCACATCCAGCTAATTTTTCATATTTTTAGTAGAGACAGGGTTTCACCATGTTGGCCAGGCTGGTCTCAAACTACTGACTTCTGGTGATCCACCGCCTTGGCCTCCCAAAGTGCTGGGATTACAGGCGTGAGCACCATGCCCGGCCTGTTCTGAAAATCTTTATTTCACTCTTTTTTAAGAGACTGGGTCTTCCTCTGTTGCCCAGGCTGGGGTGCAGTGGCACAATCATAGCTCACTATAACCTCAAATTCCCAGGCTCAAGGGATCTTCCCACTTCAGCCTTCCACGTAGGTGAAACTATAGGTGTGCACCACCACTCCTGACTCATTTTTAAATTTTCTGAAGAGATGGGGTCTTGCTGTGTTGCCCAGGCTAGTCTTGAATTCCTGGTCTCAAGTGATCCTCCCACTTGAGAGCCACTATGCCCAGCTCAACTCATCTTATTGAATAAAGGTTTAGCTGAGCATATAATTTTAGGTCGTTGTTGCTTTCTGAATATTTAGGATAATTTCCCACAGAGTTCTATCTTCCATTGTTACTATTTGTGAGTCTGCTATTAGTCTGACTGTCACTTTGAGTAATTTATCTTTTTTCCCCCTCTGGTTAATCTTCTCTCTGTCTTTAGACATATTTCCATATGTCTAAATTACATATGAAATTTACATACACTGCAATTTCACCGGTATATGTAAATTTGGATCTTTTTTTATTTATCTTTATTGGGATTCGTTTGACTTTCCAAGTCTTAAGATTCATATTATTCATATATTCTGAAAGTTTCTCAGGCATTATTCCAATATTATCTATCGCTGATTTTCTCTATTCTTTTGGAGCTCCAAATATATGTATGAAACATTCAGGTTTGACTCTCCTTTTCTTATAACTTGCTCCTTTATATTTTCTATCTTTTCATTTCCATATGTTATATTCTGGGTAACTTTTCAATATCTATTTTCATATATATATATATATATATATATAATTTTTTTTTTTTTTTTTTGAGACAGAGTCTCACTCTGTCGCCCAATGCAGTGGCATCATCTTGGCTCACTGCAACCTCCACCTCCCAGGTTCAAGCGATTCTTCCACCTCAGCCTCCCAAGTAACTGGGATTACAAGCACCTGCCACCACGCCCAGCTAATTTTTGTATTTTTAGTAAAGACGGGGTTTTACCATGTTGGCCAGGCTGATCTCAAACTCCTGACCTCAAGTGATCCACCTGCCTCGGCTTCCCAAAGTGCTGGGATTACAGGCATGAGCCACCGTGCCCAGGCAGTTTATGCCCTTTATTTTAAAATTTCCTTGTTGGCTAGGTGCAGTGGCTCCTTTGGGAGGCCAAGGTGGGAGGATCACTCGAGCCAGGAGTTAGAGACCAGCATGGGCAACATAATGAGACGCTGTCTCTACAAAAAAATGTAAAAGTAGCCAGGCAGAGTATCGCACACCTGGGGTCCCAGGTACTTGAGAGGCTGAGGTAGGAGGATGGCTTGAGCCCAGGAGGTCAAGGTGGTAGTAAACTATGATTGTGCCACTGTATTCCAGCCTGTTACCCAGGCTGGAGTGCAGTGGCACAATCTCGGTTCACTGCAGCCTCCTCTTCCCAGGTTCAAGCAATTCTCCTGCCTTAGCCTCCTGAGTAGCTGGGATTACAGGTGTGCGGCACCACATCCAGCTAATCTTTGTATTTTTAGTACAGACAGGGTTTCACCATGTTGGCCAGGCTGCTCTCAAACTCCTGACCTCAAGTGATGCACCTGCCTTGGCCTCCCAAAATGCTGGAATTATAGGCGTGAGCCACCGTGCCAGGCCTAAAAAGATAAATTTTTTTAATGGTGTACATGATGTTTGAAATATGTATATATTGTGGAATGGCTAAATCAAGCTAATTTATATATATATATATATATATATATATATATATATATCTCCTCACATACTTAGCATTTATAACACTTAAAATTTACTTTTAACAAATTTCAATTATATATAACAACAACAGTAAATTGTCATTAACAGTGGTCGTGATATTGTACAATATAAATCTCTTGAACTTATTCCTCCTAATTGAAATGTTGTATTTTCAAAATTTCCCTCCACTATACTCCACCTACCTGTCCCAGTCCCTGGTAACCACCATTCTACTATCTGCTTCTATGAGTTTTTGACTTTTTTAGATTCTACATGTAAGTGATATTTGTCTTTCTGAGCCTGGCTTATTTTGCTTAATATAATGTCCTCCAGGTTCATTCATGTTGTTGCAAATGACAAATTTTCCTTCTTTTTTAAGGCTGAATAGCATTTTGCTGTGTATATTACAACATTTTAAATCCATTCATTCATTGATGGACATTTAGGTTAACTCCATATCTTGGCTACTGTGAATAGTGCTGCAGTGAACATGGGAATGCAGGTATCTTTTCGACATAGTAATTTAATTTCCTTTGGTTATATACCTAGTAGAAGGATTGTTGAATTTATATGGCAGTTCTATTTTTAAGTTTTTGAGGAACCTCCCTACTCTATTCCATAATTTGTATCTAATGACCTTTGTTAATTCTTACTAATTCTGGTAATTTATCTGAGAAATTTCTAAGATTTTCTATATAGATCAAGGATTAGAAAACTTTGGCCTATGGGCCAAATTTGGCCCACTTACTGGTTTTATTTGTTTTAAAGACAGGGTGTCCATCTATTGCCCAGGCTAGAGTGCAGTGGTGCAATCATGGCTCACTGCAACATTGAACTCCAGGGCTCAGGAGTCCTCCTGTCTCGCCCTCCTGAGTACCTGGGACTACAGGTGCACACAGCCACATCTGGCTAATGTTTTAAGTTTTTTGTTGTTGTTGAGACGGAGTCTTGCACTGTTGCCCAGGCTGGAATGCAGTGGTGCGATCTCGGCTTACTGCAACCTCTGCCTCTCAGGTTCAAGCAATTCTGCCTTAGCCTCCCGAGTAGCTGGGATTACAGGCACCCGCCACCACACCCAGCTAATTTTTTTGTATTTTTAGTAGAGACGGGGGTTTCACTATGTTGATCAGGCTGGTCTTGAACTCCTGACCTTGTGATCTGCCTGCCTCAGCCTCCCAAAGTGCTGGGATTACAGGTGTGAGCCACCACACCTGGCCATGTTTTAAAATTTTTTTGGAGATGAGGTCTCACTACATTGCCTAGGCTGGTCTGAAACTCCTGGGCTTACACAATCCTCCCACCTTGGCCTCCCCAAGTAATGAGATTATAGGCATGAGCCACTGTGCCTGACCACTGCCTGGTTTTATAAAGAAAGTTTTTATGAACACAGCCACATGTATTCATTTATGTACATCTATGACGACTCAGAGACTGTGTAGCATACAAAGCCTAAAATATGTACTACCTGGTCCTTTACAGAAATAGTTTGCCAACCCCTGATATATCATCTGTGAATAATATTGTTTTCTTCTTTCCAATCCATATATAATTGTTTTCTTCCTTCTTTTATTGCACCAACTAGTACCCTCCCCCACTTCACCCACCCCATGACACTGATGAACAGTAGTGGTAACAGTGAGCAAGTTCTTCTTCCAGATTTTAGGGAGAAAACTTCTTAAGGTTCACCATTTTAAAATGTGCTGTAATTTTTTAGTATATACTTTTGGTAAATTTCCTTCTATCTCTAGTTAATTAATATTTCAGGAGTTTCATTGAGGTATAACTTACATGCCATAAAACTCACTCATTTTAGGTGTAAATTAAGTAATTATTTATTTATTTTTATTTATTATTTATTTATTTTTTTTTTTTTAGACGGAGTCTCGCTCTGTCACCCAGGCTGGAGTGTAGTGGTGCGATCTTGGCTCACTGGAACCTCTGCCTTCCAGATTCAAGCAATTCTCCTGCCTTAGCCTCCCGAGTAGCTGGGATTACAGGCGCCCACCACCATGCCCTGCTAATTTTTGTATTTTTAGTAGAGACGGGGTTTCACCATGTTGGCCAGGCTGGTCTCAAACTCTTGACCTCAGGTGATCCACCCATCTCGGCCTCCCAAAGTGCTGGGATTACAGGCGTGAGCCACCATGCCAGGCCACAATTAAGTAATTTTTTAGTAAATTTAGAGAGATGTGCAATCATCAACACAATCCAGTTTCAGAACATTTTCATCACCTTAAGAGATTCCTCCTGCCCATTAGCAATCATTTTCTGTTCCCACTCTAGCTCCAGGCAACCCCTAATCAACTTTCTATCTCTATAGATTTACCTATTCTGGATATTTCATATAAATAGAATCGTACAGTAAGTAGTCTTTTGCAAATTGGCTTTTTTCACCCAGCATACTTTTTTGAGGTTCATCCATGTCGTAGCATGTATCAATTCTTTGTTTTCATTGCCAAATAGTATTCTGTTGCATACATATACCACATTTTGTTTATTTACCACTTGCTGGATATTTAGATTGGTTCCATTTTTTGCTTATTATGAGTGCTACTATAAACATTCATGTATAAGTCTTTGTGTGGCCATATATGTTCATTTCTCTTGAGTAGATATCTAGGAGTGGAATTGGTGGATCATATGGTAACTCCATGTTTAACATTTTATGAAACTGCCGAATTGTTTTCTAAAGTGGCTATTCTATTTTACATTCCCACCAGCAATGTGGGTTTCAGCATTGAGGGTTCCAGTTTCCCCACATTCTTGCCAATACTTGTTATTAACTAATAATATGGAGTCTTCCAATCCACGAACATGGACTATCTCCCCATTTATTTACAACTTCTTATATTCCCTTCAGCAATGTTTTATAGTTTTCAGTGTGCAAATCTCATACCTCTTTTGTTAAATTTATTCCTATGTATTTTACCCTTTTTGATGCTATTGTGAATGAAATTATTTTCTTCATTCAATTTTGGATTGTTCATTGCTTATAAGTAGAAATACAATTGATTGTATATCCTGTGAATTTACTAAACTTGTTTATTAGGTCTAGTGGATTTCTTGGTAGATTCCTTACTATTTTCTATATACAGAAACATACCTCCTGCATATGAAGACAGTTTTACTTCTTCCTTTTCAATATGATTGCCTTTTCTTCTTCTTTTTTTTTCACCTGATTGCACTTCCAGTGCAATGTTGCACCTCCAGTATAATTTCAAATAAAAGTGGTGAGAGCCTTGCTTCCAATCTTAGGGGGAATGCATTCAGTCTTTCAATGTTAAGCAAGATTCTTAGCTGTTGAATACATTCCCTTTTATGCCTAGTTTTATCACAAGGAGATTTTGTCAAGTGCTTTTCTGTCTTGATGATCATATGGGTTTTGAACTTGATTAGTATGATGTATTACATTAACTGATTTTGGGAGTTAAACCAACCCTGTATTCCTGGGATAAATTCCACTTGGTGATGACATAAAAATGTTTATATATATTGTTAGATTTGCTAATATTTTGTTGAAGATTTTCCATCATTTTTTTTTTTTTAAGGAATATTTGTGGCTTCTATTCTTTTTTTTTTTTTTTTTTTTTTTTGAGACGGAGTTTCGCTCTTGTCCCCCAGGCTGGAGTGCAATGGTGTGATTTTGGCTCACTGCAACTTCCACCTTCTGGGTTCACGGGATTCTCCTGCCTCAGCCTCTCGAGTAGCTGGGATTACAGGCATGCACCACCACACCCGGCTAATTTTTGTATTTTTAGTAGAGATGGGGTTTCACCATGTTGGCCAGGCTGGTCTTGAACTCCTGACCTCAAGTGATCAGCCTGCCTTGGCCTCTCAAAATGCTAGGATTACAAGCATGAGCCACCACACCCAGCCCTGTAGTTTCTATTCATATGGTATCCGTCTGGTTTTAGTATCAGGATAATACTAGACTCAAAGAATGAGTTGGAAAGTATCCTGTCTCCTCTATGTTCTGGAAGAGTTTGTGAAGGATTGTTATTATTTACTATGTAAATATTTGATAGAATTAATCAGTGAAGCCATTTGATTCTGGGCTTTTCACTGTGGGAGTATTTTTAAATTACCAATTCAGGCCAGTCACAGTGGCTCACACCTGTAGTTTCAGCACTTTGGGAGGCGAAGGCGGGCAGATCACTGAGGTCAGGAGTTTGAGACCAGCCTGACCAACATGGTGAAACCCTGTCTCTAACTTTTGTAAAAATACAAAAGTTAGCCGGGGTGGTGGCGGACGCAGATCACTGAGGTCAGGAGTTTGAGACCAGCCTGACCAACATGGTGAAACCCTGTCTCTAACTTTTGTAAAAATACAAAAGTTAGCCGGGGTGGTGGCGGACGCCTGTAATCCCAGCTGAGGCAGGAGGATCACTTGAACCCGGGAAGCAGAGGTTGCAATGACTCCATCTTAAAAAAATTAAAAAAATTTACCAATTTGATCTCTTTACTTGCTGTAGGTCTATAAGTCTATAGATTTTCTATTTATCTTAAGTCAGTTTCAGTAATTTGTGACTACCTAGGTGTCTACCTGTTCATCTATGTTGCCTAATTTGTTGCTATAAAGTTGCTCATAGTACTCCTTATTAATCCTTTTAATTTTTGTAAGGTTGGTTATGATGTCTCCGCTCTTGTTTTTAATTATGACTGAATGTTGAATTTTATTCCTCATTTGAAACAATCATACAAATTTACCCATTTTATCTGTTAATGGGGATAATTATATTAATACAGTTTCTATTGATAAACCATCTTTTCATTCCTTGAGTAAGCCCGACTTGGTCATGATATTTTCTATAATGTAGGGTTCAATTTCCTTGCATTTAGAATATTTGTGTTTACATTCATATTGCAGATTTGCCTTTCTTTTTTTAAAATATTATCTTTGTTAAGTTCAAGTATCATGGTCATACTAGTTTTATACATGATGTAAGAATTCCCTTTTTCAATAATCTGATCAGTTTAATAAAATTAGAATGTTCTCTTATTTGCAGTAGAAGTCACCTGTAAAATGTACAGAACTGCTCTTTTATTAGTACTGTAGGTAGGTTTTAATTCATTTTTTCCATTTCTTTAATGGCTGTGGCAGAGGTGATATTCAGAATATTTAAATAACAAGCACTGCACAAACACTTGCCAGTCAGAATAGATGCAGATGGCTGTGCTGGAACAGGGTCCTGGAATCGCCATATTGTGTAACGGGAGCTTTTGCTACTGAATCATGGGAAGGTTTTGAGGGAGGTATCTCTAGAAGAGGGGCCTGGGTAGTCAGAGGGTGTCAGAGGGTAACTCAGGGCACTGCCTATTTATGAATTAGTATGGAAGAAGTTCAATCTTTTAACAGTGCTTCAGCTGAACCAGTACATATTGGCTAAATATTAGTCCTAGTAATAGGTGTATTTCAGGTTTTCTATTTCTTCCTTTGCCAGTTTTGCTAAGGTGTATTTTTTAGTAAACTGCCTATTTCATCAAAGTTTTCAAGTATATAGGGAATAAAGCTCATCTATCGTCTTATTCTATACTGTTGTCTCTTTTTTGTTGCTGATATTAGTTATTTTTGTCTTTTTTTTCTTGATGAATCTTGCCAGAGAATTGCCTATTCAATTAGCTTTTTTAAAAGAGCAGGCTTTAAAAAATCCTCTATTATATTTTCATTTTTAACATCATCAGTTTTGTGCTTTTACACTTATCATTTCCATACATCTACTTTCATTGGATTTATCCTTTTACTTTTTTCCAGTTTTTTGAGGAAGATGCTTAGTTCATCAGTTTTCAACCTATCTTCAGTATGATTTCTTCTTTGATTCATAAATTATTTAAAAGCGAGTTTATAAGTCTCTAAACATGAGAATTTTTAATTAATAACTAAATGATACTAAGAACAGGGAAAATGGTTTGTATAATAATAGTTCTTTGGTACCAGCTGAAACCTACTTTGTAGTTCAGGACATGCTCAATTTTTGTACCTGTTCTAAGTTTGCTTCAGAGGATATTTTTACTAGTTGTTGGGAGCGGAATTCTAAATATGTGTAATACATCAAGCTTATTAATAATATTTAAATCTTCCACAGCCTTATCCATTTTTCTTTGTTTGTTGTTGTTATTGTTTAGACAGAATCTCACTCTGTCACCCAGGCTGCCTCACTGCAACCTCCGCCTCCCAGGTTCAAGCGATTCTCCTGCCTCAGTCTCCCAAGTAGCTGGGATTACAGACGTGTGCCACTAGGCCCTGCTAATTTTTGTGTTATATTTTTTGTTGTTGTTGTTGTTATTGTTTTGAGACAGAGTCTCACTCTGTGGCCCAGGCTAGAGTACAGTGGTGCAATCTCGGCTCACTGCAACCTCCACCTCTTGAATTCAAGTGATTCTCCTGCCTCAGCCTCCCAAGTAGCTGGGATTACAGGCGCCAGCCACCACGCCTGGCTTTTTTTATATGTTTAGTAGAGATGGGGTTTTGCCATGCTGGCCAGGCTGGTCTCGAACTCCTGACCTCAGGTGATCCACCCACCTTGGCCTTCCAAAGTGCTGGGATTACAGGTGTGAGCCACCACACCTGGCCTAAATTTTGTATTCTTAGTACAGACAGAGTTTCACCATGTTGGCCAGGCTGGTCTCCTGACCTCACGTCATCCGCCCACCTCAGCCTCCCAAAGTGCTGGGATTACAGGCGTGAGCCACCACACCTGGCCCATTTTTGTCTATCTTATCTATTAGTAAATGAGAGAATGCTGTTAATATTTTCCACTGAGATGGAGATTTCTCACTTCTTTCTTGTAATTCTCTCCACTTTTGCTTTTTATATTTTTATGCTATGTTTTTAGGTGCATACAAGCTTTTATATTTTAGTGAAATTAACCTTTTGTTATAGTACCTTTTTATCAATAATGCTTTTTGCCTTAAACTTTATTTTGTCTGCTATTAATGTAGCTACAACTGTTTTGTCTTTGATGTATAATTCTGTTTGTTTTTTCTCATCCTTTTACTTTCAACTTTTCTGGGTTTGTATGTTTTAACTGTGTCCCTTACAAAGAAAATACAGCTCTGTTTTATTTTTAATCTAATCTAACACTGTCTATTTTTAACTGGACAGTTTAGTCCATATACGTTTATCACAATTATTAATATTTGGATTGAAGCTTAGGTTATCTGCCTACCAGTTTTATGCTTTGTGAAATAACAAAAAATATTTTTCCTGAAATTAAGGAAATTTATTTTATAAGCCAGTTTTCATCATGAACTATACAACTTGGTCTCCTTCCTGTATAATTTTCTCCAACATTTTTAGTTGCAGTATATGACTAGTTTTGTGCTTCTTAATTTATCTTTTCTTTTAAATAATTCTCTTTTTTCCTTCCCTTCTCTGCTTCTATGGGATTCATCATGTTTTATTAGTTTTTTACCCTCTACTAATTTGGAAGTTATCATTTATATTTCTATTCAAATTTTATTTCTAAATTTTAGTAAACACATTCATTTAGTAGGTATGCTTGTCTTTGTCTAAAGATAACCAATAGTTTTGTCTTCCACTCAAGAGTATGGGTAGCTACAAATCTCTAAGAATAGCCCCTCTCTTTTTACATATGACCTCTAAAAAGAATATTCCAAAAATGATGGCCACACACAGTGGCTCATGCCTGTAATCCTTGTACTTTGGGAGCTGAGGCAGGAGGATCACTAGAGCCCAGGAGTTCAAGACTAGCCTGGGCAGCATAGGGAGACCCCGTCTCTACAAAAATTAAAAAATTAGGTGGGCATGGTGGCACATGCCTATAGTCCAAGCTACTCAGGAGTCTGAGGCAGGAGGATCACTTAAGCCTAGGAGATCCAGGCTGCAATGAGCTGTGACTGCACCACTGCACTACAGCCTGGGTGACAATGCAAGACCCTGTCTCAGAACAACAAAAACAAATACACACAGAAATGATCATGGTGTGTTTACTGTATTATCATTTCACCATGGCTAGCAAAGCAGGCATGTTTCAATTATTTTTCAAACTTCAACTCTGTAAGTATCAATTTCTTTAAAAGGAGACATTTTGTTGGAATGTTTCACAACAGAGGCATAACTGGCATTTTAGGTGGGACAACTAGTCCACTCTGCACACTGACCTGTGTACTGCAGGATGTTTAGAAACTCTGGTCCTTGCTGACTAAATGCTAGTAGATAGCTGTCTTCCCCCGTAGTGACAACCAAAACTGCCCCACGCTTTATTTCTAAACACTCCCTTTGAGATCAGTACCACTCCAAATGAGAACTACTCTTTTAATGCATGAAAACAAAAGAACAAAAATTGCAAAATAAATATATGTAGAATTGAAGGAAGAAAAAGTGAGAAACAGTTTAGTTTCGCAGGAGAAATAACAAAAATATTTTTCCTTAAATTCAGGAAACTCTTTTTATAAGCCAGTTTTCATCACTAACTATACTACTTGGTCTCCTTCCTGTATCATTTTCTCCTAAAATTTTCAGTTGCAATATATAAGTACAATTAATGATATCATCACTTTTTGGTTGTTTTACCTAAAGCCAGTTTCTTTCTTGAGGCTAGGACAGAACACTGAATTTGTTCACCATCTTTAAAAAAATGTTTTTGTTCATAATCCTAACATGGTCTCCTATTCACAAACCTGTTAGTGTCCCAAATAATGACATTTCCATCAAATCCTGATGTTACTAAGAGTCTTGTATTAGTATCGTATTCGATGTTCTTCACCCAGCTAGTGTGACCATGTAAAGTGCATACTTTGGTGTTCAATTTTCTCAGATCCCATAGTGCTATTGTAGTGTCATCAGAGCAGGTAGCAAACAGCCGGTTATCAAGAAATCTATAAAAGCAGAAAAACAAAACCCTGGTTCATTTAATCTCTTTTTAAAGGAAAATTGATTTCAGAAACAGTCACTATATTACCTAGTCAAGAAAGAAAGAAAAAAAGGACTACACACTCACTATATAAACCCAATGACTCTGATATACTATAAAAAGTATACTTTGCATAATCACAGAGCCAGGATACTATGATTTAATGACAGTCACATTGCAATTGGATCCATTTGCTTTAAATTACTGATTTTTATTTGAAATTGGAAATAGGGGTAAGTGTTTGGAAAACAGTGACAGAAGGGAAAAAAAGAACTTCAGAATCTCTATAGGAAACAAAAATGATGAGAGAGAATTTAATAGGAGATAGAGGAAGTTTTGAAGACTTGATTGCCGAGAGGGACGCATTACATGTAATCAAAATCATGAGAAATATTTGCTGTGCTACAAGGAACATCTTTTTCTATTTAGAACACATTTACACACAAAAATTGATGTAAACATTGCCATTTTTAAAAATCTTTTAACTCAAAGGTATTTCCCACATAATTTTTTAGCAACATTTTATTAGGACCAGTCAAGATTACAAAATAAGACTTAAAATACTATATAATTCAGACTTTTTATTATTTTACACTAACTTCTCAATCCTTAGTGAGAATATATTTAATACAAATGCTTAAAAAATAAACTACTATTCACACTTGAATTTTTGTTTAACATTAGGATGCTTTCTGTAATACATGCTGTTATCCTAATCTCTTACCGAAGAAATGAATTCTGGTGCTTCTTCCAAGATAAATTTACATATAATTGTCAGAAATCAACCTCAATATCCACAAATACCATAACGACTTTCCTAAAGTTGATCATGGTTTTCAAATACCAGGCGTTTACACAGGTTGTTTCTGCTACCTGAAACAACCTTCCTCCTGCCCCTGGATGTGGCTAATTCTTGCTTTCTTTTTAATACCATCATGTGTCACTTAATGATGGAATACATTCTGAGAAATGTGTCCTTAGGTGATTTTGTTGTTGTGTGAACATCATAGAATGAACTAAAACAAACCTAGATGGTACACACTGAGGTTATATGGTATATATGGTATGTAGCCTATCACTCATAGGCTACAAATGTGCACAGCATGTTACCGTGCTAAATACTGTAGGCAACTGTAACACAATTGTAAGGATTTGTATATTGAAAGATAGAAAAAAATACAGTAAAAGTACTGTATAAAAGATTTAAAATGTTACACCTGTATAGGGCACTTACCATGAATGGAGCTTGCAGGAGTAGGAGTTGCTCTGGGTGGGTCAGTGAGTGAGGGTGAGTCAGTGTGAAGGCCTAGGGCATTGCTGTCCATTACTGTAGACATTATAAACACTGTACACTTAGGCTACACTAAATTAATTTAAAACTTTTTCTTCAGTAATAAATTAACCTTAGATTACTATAACTTTTTTACTTAATGAATTTTAAATTTTTTAAACTTTTGACTCTTTTGTAATAACAGCTTAAACACAAACACATTGTACAACTGTACAAAACTATGTTTTTCTTTATATCCTTATTTTATAAACTTTTTTCTATTAAAATGTTTACTTTTTAAACTTTTTTGTTAAAAACAAAGACACACATTAGCCTAGTCCTACACAGGGTAAAAATCATCAGTTATCACTGTCTTCCACCTCCACATCTTGCCCCACTGGGCAATAACAGGAACAGAGCTGTCATCTCCTGATAACAATGGCTTCTTCTGGAATACCTCCTGAAGAACCTCCCTAAGGCTGTTTTACAGTTTACTTTTTTTTTTTTTTTAAGTAGGAGTACATTCTAAAATAACAATAAAAAGTATAACACAGTAAGTATTAGGCAATAGGAATTTTTCAGCTCCATTATGATCTTCTGGAACCACTGTTGCATATGATGTCACTCACTGAAACGTTGTTATGTGGAATATAACTGTATTCAGCTGTTATCCCCTCCAGGAAGCCTTTCCTGTTTAACCAGCCTGGTAGACTTACCAATTCTCTGAGCTCCCAAAGCATTCTGGGAGCTTCTATCATAATACTTAATATTATACTGTTGGTGAAACCCCGTCTCTACTAAAAATACAAAAAATTAGCCAGGCGTGGTGGTGAGCACCTGTAATCCCAGCCACTGGGAGCCTGAGGCAGGAGAATGGCGTGAACCCAGGAGGCAGAGCTTGCAGTGAGCCCAGATGGCACCACTGCACTCCTGCCTGGGCAACAGGGCGAGACTCCGTCTCAAAAAAAAAAAAAAAAGGCCGGGCGCAGTGGCTCAAGCCTGTAATCCCAGCACTTTGGGAGGCCGAGGCGGGTGGATCACGAGGTCAGGAGATCGAGACCATCCTGGCTAACATGGTGAAACCCCATCTCTACTAAAAACAGAAAACTAGCCGGGCGTGGTGGCGGGCGCCTGTAGTCCCAGCTACTCGGAGGCTGAGGCGGGAGAATGGCGTGAACCCGAGAGGCAGAGCTTGCAGTGAGCCGAGATCCCGCCACTGCACTCCAGCCTGGGAGACACAGCGAGACTCCGTCTCAAAAAAAAAAAAAAAAAAAAATTATACTGTAAGAAACTTTACTATAAACTCCTTGAAGGCAGAAGGAACCTGTCCGCCTCGGATCATGGTTAGATCTGCAGTATACAATACACATGGTGCCAGACACATACGCACTCAACAAATACTTATAAAATAAACAAAAGAGGAGTTCACTGCCTAGCAGAAAAGACAATGTAACTACATAATTACACAAAATAATTGTGTGGAATAAGCAAAGAGGGTGGTTGGGAAGGACTTCATGATGTTATCATTTGAACTGAATAAAAGATGAGCAGGAACTACCTAAGTGGCCAGGGGTAAGCAATGGTACACAGGCATGTGAGCGGATGGTGCCCTCTGAGAAGCGGTGTTAGGAATGCTGTGTATGGGAAAGTAGAGATGACTAGGGATTACATTATGGATTTATTCTATGGTGATTCCCAGTAACTATTTTTTAATTATAAAAATACATTTCTTGGCCAGGCGTGGTTGCTCATGCCTATAATCCCAACACTTTGGAAGGCCAAGATGGATGGATCGCTTGAGCTCAGGAGTTTGAGACCAGCCCGGGCAACATGACGAAACCCCATCTCTTATTTTAAAAATAACAATAACAAAAAACATTTCTATTGAAAATATTTTTAATGAAAAAAATCCATCACCAAAAATAACCACTTTATTGATGTTTAGCTTAATTTCTATGTTTTAAACCTAATATTATCTCAAAAACATATTGCCATGTTATTAAAGATTGACAAAATCATTTTTAATGGCTGAATAGTGTTCACTGTATGAAGAAACCGAAATCTTTTTTCTTTTAAAATTTTTTTTTTTTTTGGAGACAGAGTCACGCTCTGTCCCCCAGGTGCTCACTGCAACCTCTACCTCCTGGATTCAAGTGATTCTCATGCCTCAGCTTCCAGAGTAGCTGGGATTACAGGAACCTGCCACGATGCCCAGCTAATTTTTGTATTTTTAGTAGAGACAGGTTTCGTCAGGTTGGCCAGGCTGGTCACGAATTCCTGACCTCAGGTGATCTGCCTGCCTCAGCCTCCCAAAGTGCTGGGATTACAGGCATGAGCCACTGTGCCCGGCTTCTTTTTAAAATGAATATGCAATTTTTGGGTGTTTGGATTGCTTACAATTTTTTACTACTAAAAAACACTAAGATGAGCATACTTACAGCCAAATATTAATCACATCCCTATTTATTTCTCTAAGTATATTCCCAGAAAAACATATTGCTAAGTAAAATGGGATTTTTTTTAATGTAAGTTTTTTTTAATATAGCCAACTTGTCCTCCAGAAAAACATACCAATATAGAGATCCATTAGCAGTTAGGAGAGTGTCCATTTTCCCAAATCCTTGCCACATAGGTCTTTAAAAAAACTTTCTCCTAAGTGCTAGGAAAAAATATCACTTGTTTTAAGTTGAAACTTTTATTTTCAGTAAAGTTGAAACTTTTTCACATTTATTAGAAAGATATATTTCTTTGTTGTTCATGTTCCTTGCTGATTTTACAACTGCAGTATTATTTTAATTACTGTGTTGTAAAAAAAATCTTTAAAGATAATATATCAGTTTTTCAAATACTATGCATTGTATATATTTTCCACATATTTCTTTTATATGGTTTATATTTTCTTACCATATCAAAATTTTAATTTTTTTTTCTTGAGACAAGGTCTTGCTCTGTTGCCCAGGCTGAAGTGCAGTGATGATTATGGCTCACCGCAGCCTTGACCTCCCAGGCTCAAGCAACCCTCCTTGTCTCAGTCTCCTGAGTAGCTGGGACTATGGGCACACGCCACCATGCCCAGCTAATCAAAATTTTAATTCTTATATTGTCAAGTCCATTTTTCCCTTATAGGTTTACCTTTACTGATAATGTGTTGTTGTTGTTGTTGTTGTTGTTGTTGTTGTTTTGAGACTGAGTTTAGCTGCTGTTGCCCAGGCTGGAGTGCAATGGCGTGATCTCAGCTCACTGCAACCTCCGGCTCCTGGGTTCAAGCGATTCTCTTGCTTGAGCCTCCTGAGTAGCTGAGATTACAGGCACCCACCACCACACCCAGGTAATCTTTTTTTGGGGGGGCGGAGTCTCACTCTTGTCTCCCAGGCTGGAGTGCGGTGGCACAATCTGGGCTCACTGCAACCTCCACCTTCCAGGTTCATGCCATTCTTCTGCTTCAGCCTCCCGAGTAGCTGAGATTACAGGCACCCGCCATCACGCCCAGCTAATTTTTGTATTTTCAGTAGAGACGGGGTTTCACCATTTTGGCCAGGCTGGTCTCAAACTCCTGGCATCAAATGATCTGCCTGCCTCAGCCTCCTGAAGTGCTGGGATTACAGGAGTGAGCCACCACGCCCGGTTCCTGCTAATTTTCTTTACATTTTTAATAGAGACAGGGTTTCAACATGTTGGCCAAGCTGGTTTTGAACTCCTGACCTCAACTGATCTGCCCCTTTGACCTCCCAAAGTGCTAGGATTACAGGTGTGAGCCACTGCGCCCAGCCCTGATGATGCTTTCTAAAGTAAAACTAGTTAAATGACTTCCATACTTGACAGAAATTACGTGACTGAGACTGGGCACAGTGGCTCATACCCATAATCCCAGCACTTTGGGAGGCCGAGGCCAGCTGATCACTTGAATTCAAGAGTTTGAGACCAGCCTGAGCAACATGGTGAGAACTCGTCTCTATGAAAAATACAAAAATTAGCCAGGTGTGGTGGCACGTGCCTATAGTCCCATCTGCTCAGGAGGCTGAGGCAAGAGAATCGCTTGAGCCAGGGAGGCGGAGGTTGCAGTGAGTCGAGATAGCACCACTGCACTCCAGCCTGGGCGACATGAGTGAAACCTTGTCTCAAAAAAAAAAAAAAAAAAAAAAAAAAAATTACATGATTGAGAAAAATACATGCAAAAATATTTTCTAAAAGACTACTGGAAAGTTAAAGTTTTAAAATAAATTGAGCATATTCATACTTTTGAAAAGTTTTTAAAAAATAACAAAGATATGTTATTCAGTCTACGGACAATACTTAATGCACAGATGGATTTAAAACCCCAATGGGGTTATATTGCTGCAGGCCACAGTGGTCTGAGAGTCTTAAGGAAGAGAGATTATTAGAATGAGAGTTTCAGAAAGGTCTCTGAACTGGCTAGATTTCCAGACTGTTGGACTTTCATAAAAAATAAAAAGGGGGATTAGCTTTTTAATTTTTGTTAATAAGGTCATTTTAAAAATGATAATTGTTGCATGAAAGGATATTTTAATACCAAAAGTATAGAAAAATATAAAGTTGGAATAAAAGCAAATAATTTTGAAATGAATAAGTTTAATGAGAAATTTAATACTTTGACTTTAATTGGCTCATTTTCACCTCAAAATATTACTTGTTAAAAACTTTGATATTGGAAGTTGCTGTTTAGTAAAATATAAATTTAAAAAAAGATGGTTGGGCACAGTGGCTCACGCCTGTAATTCCAGCACTTTGGGAGGCCAACAAGAGTGGATCTCCTGAGCTTGAGTTTGAGACTAGACTGGGCAACATGATGTAACCCATCTCTACTAAAAATACAAAAACTAGCCAGGTGTGATGATGCATGCCTGTAATATCAGCTACTTGGGAGGCTGACGCAGGAGAATCGCTTGAGCTGGCGGGGCGGAGGCTGCAGTGAGCCGAGATGGTGCCACTGCACTCCAGCCTGGGCAGCAAAGCAAACAAAAAAAAACTTTGGTATTGGAAAATCACTGATAAAGAGAAAAAAAATGTAGAATATTAAGAATGTACACTAGGAGATAAATTAAAGCACCCAGAACAATTTTTATCCCAAAATCAACAGATGCAGAGAATGTAGCGTTAGACAAATCCTTGGATATGTGGGCCTCGTCCTCTCAAAATAAAACTTAGTCTAGCTTAATAAGTTAATAATTGTAAAATATTTATAACTCCACAGACCCCAATAAATAGGAGACAACCCTTCAAACACACTGAAATCTATGTCTCTGAATCACAGAACTCCAAATGTCCCCATCAAACCCCAACATACATGACTGTAACAGCTATGGGTAAGATGATATCTGGACAAATTCAAGGTCTTCATTGTCAGAGGATATGGTAAAGGATAAAAGAAACTGAAAGTGAATTCTATTAAAACAGGTACCAACATTTCATTGTATAAATGAAAGTGTTGTTGAGTCTATATCTTAAAAAAAATTAAACAAAAACTCATGAAAATAAACATTTTCCTCTTTAACTACAGATGATCCCCAACTTATAATTGTTCAACTAACAATTTTTTGACTTTATGATGTTTATCTGGATATTAAATGCATTTTGACTTCCAATATTTTCAACTTACAATGGGTTTATTGGGAGATAATCCCATCAGAAGTTGAAGAGCATCTGCATATGCAAATTCTCAGAACAAGAATAAATTAAATGTTTGGCATTTTTTACATAATCTTCCCAATGAAATTATGATAGCAAAATATGACATCTTTACTTCATATTTGAATTTGTAGTATAATCAAAAAGAGGGTCATTTCAGCTCACGCCTGTAGTCCCAACACTGGGAGGGTGAGCCAGGTGGATTGCTTGAGGTCAGGAGTTCAAGACCAGCCCCGGCAGCATAGAGAAACCCTGTCTCTACAAAAGATTAGCCAAGCCTGTAGTCCCAACTATTGAGAGGCTGAGGCAGGAGAACTGCTTGAGCCCAGGAGGCGGAAGTTGCACTGAGCCATGATCGTGCCACTGCACACCAGCCTAGCCTGGATAACAGAGCAAGACCCTGTCTCAAAACAAAACAAAACAAAACCCAAAACAGAGAGTCATTTCTATATAAACATTCAAGGGCCTCATCAATTTTGCCAAGAACCTTTTTCCTTAGTCCTGTGAGATATTCACATAATGCTTTGAGGTCTCTATCATGTCATAATTGATGTCATTTTCTTTTATCTAATTGATCACTACTCTAACTCTATGATATCATTATCTGCCAGTGATTTGATATTACTTGACCAGTTCTCTAACATAATTTTCAGGGTTTTGCAAAATTCTATATCCTTTGTAAGATAAGAAATTTCATGTTCCCACTGATGCAGCACTACATTTGCATGATATAGTTTGACATTTAACAATAAGCAGCAAACCAACAAAGACAGTGGGGGGGAGAAATAGATCCTGGGATATATTTAAATGGGTATTAATTTTTTTTTTTTTTTTTGAGACGGAGTCTCGCTCTTGTTGCCCAGGCTGGCGTGCAATGGTGTGATCTCGGCTCACTGCAGCCTCCACCTCCTGGGTTCAAGCGATTCTCCTGCCTCAGCCTCCCGAGTAGCTGGGATTACAGGTGTCTGCCACCATGCCCTGCTAATTTTTGTATTTTTAGTAGAGATGGGCTTTCAACATGTTGGCCAGGATGGTCTCGAACTCCTGACTTTAGGTGATCTGCCCACCTTGGCCTCCCAAAGTGCTGGGATTACAGACGTAAGCTACCGTGCCCAGCCTAAATGGGTACTAATTATTTTTTTTTTTTCATATGGAGTTTTGTTCTTGTTGCCCAGGCTGGAGTGCAATGGCGCGATCTCGGCTCACTGCAATCTCCACCTCCCGGGTTCAAGTGATTCTCCTGCCTCAGCCTCCCCAGTAGCTGGGATTACAGGTGCCCGCCACCATGCCCAGCTAAATGGGTACTAATTTTTTAAAATGTAATATCACTAAATAAATATTCTTATGATAACCTCGGGGCTTCTCCCTGCAACTTCATAATGTGGGGGGGACCTATATCTTTTTTTTGAGATGGAGTCTCGCTCTGTCACCCAGGCTGGAGTGCAGTGGCATGATCTCGGGTCACTGCAACCTCCGCCTCCCGGGTTCAAGCAATTATCTGCATCAGGCTCCGAGAAGCTGGGATTACAGGCGCCCACCACCAGACCAGGCTAATGATTATTAAATGAGCTCTGAATCCACATACAGATCCCTCAGGAATGAGAAGTAAGCCTGTATAATGGTGTAAGTATTTAAATTACAGACTTTTCCCACTACTTTCCCAAAATATGAACAGAAAATATTCTCCATAACTATCAATGTTTTTATTTTTTTATTTTACAAGATAATAAGCAAACTACAAAACTAAGAAATGAACTAGAAGATATTACCAAGTATGTACAAAATGACTATCTAGAACCAAACCAGAAAATGCATGCCCATATCTCTGAACAATACAGTGAGGTGATCTAATGGAACTGAGTATGAATTCCAGCTCTACCACTTACTATATCTAAGAACTTGGGCAAATCTCTTTATTTGAGTTATAGTTTCTTTATTCCTTAAATAGCTACAATATCTGTCTCACAGAGGGATACTGTAAGGATTAAGTAATGTATAAAAAGTGCTTCACAGAAGGTTTGGCACATAGAAAGCATTCAAACAATAGAAGTTAGTATTATTAATAAATAATGCAGGCCGGGCGCAGTGGCTCACGCCTGTAATCCCAGCACTTTGGAAGGCCGAGGAGGGCGGATCACGAGGTCAGGAGATCGAGACCATCCTGGCTAACATGGTGAAACCCCATCTCTACTAAAAATACAAAAAATTAGCCGGGCGTGGTGGTGGGCACTTGTAGTCCCAGCTACTCCGGAGGCTGACGCAGGAGAATGGCATGAACCCGGGAGGTGGAGATTGCAGTGAGCCGAGATCACGCCACTGCACTCCAGCCTGAGCGACTGAGCCAGACTCCATCTCAAAAATAAATAAATAAATAAATAAATAAATAAACAAATAATGCACACTTAAGCTCATGCACCAAAGACTCTTCAGATTCTCACTCAAAACTCTTTTTTTTTTTTTTCCCCTGAGACAGAGTCTGGCTCTATTGCCCAGGCTGGAGTGCAGTGTCGCAATCTCAGTTCACTGCAACCTCTGCCTCCTGGGTTCAAGCAAGTCTCCTGCCTCCCGAGTAGCTGGGACTACAGGCATGTGCCACCACGCCCGGCTAATTTTTGTATTTTTAGTAGAGACTGGGTTTCACCATGTTAGCCAGGCTGGTCTGGAACTGCTGACCTCAGGCAATCTGCCCACCTCGACCTCCCAAAATGCTGGGATTATAGGCGTGAGCCACTGCACCCAGCCAAAACTCTTAAGTTATGTATACTTCTAAACGAGCTTCAAAATCGATTTCTCTAATCAACAGATCAGAAGAAGCAGATTCAAATTTGTAGGTATGAGTTGCTATGGCAGGCACACTGGCAGCAGCAAATGAAGGCTAACATTGATAAAGAATACATTCTAATAGCAGATTAGTCAAAGGTCATTTTGAGTAAAGGCAAACAACTTTGCACAAGTCTTATCTTTCTGAGATAAGAAATTTTTAAATTATAAAATATTAGCAACATAGAGAAAACTATGAAAAATGTAACAAACATCTGGGATACCACTCAGCTTTATCAATTTTAACATTTTATCTTTCACATATTTTTGAACATTACAAACACAGTTGAAGTGCCTTGTGTATCCCTCCCCAATCCCTTCCCTTCTCTTCCTCCCCAGGGGGAACCACTATCCAAAATTTGTTGTTATTCTATATAAATTTTTAATACCATGAATTCATGAATTCATATGTATATAACCACAAACACTTTATGGTATTGTTTTGCATTCAGTTTTTTCTCTGTAAATGTTGAATAAATACCCACCATATGCTAGGCACAATTCTAGATGCTAGAAGAGAGCACAGAACAAATACATGCCCTCACCAAGCTTATATTTGTAATGTTTTCAAATTTTATGTAAATGGTATCACACTATAAAGCTCATTCTACATTTTTTTCTTTTCTACTTCAACTTTAAATTTCTGAGATGTGTAGCAGATGCTGATGCTTTTAGTTCATTTATCTTAACTGATGTATAGTATTTCATTGTATAAATACACCAGAATTTATCTATTAATTTCCTCTTGATAGACATTCCAGTTGTTTCCAACTTCTATTACAAACAATGCTATAATGAATCTTCTTTATATACCTCCATGTCCACATTTGCATTAATTTCTTTCTTCTTCTTCTTTATTCTTTTTTTAAGAGACAGGGTCTTGCTCTGTCACCCAGACTGGAATGCAGTGGTGCAATCATGGCTCCCTAAAACCTCGAACTCCTGGGCTCAAGCAATCCTCCTAAGCTTTCCAAGTAGTTGGGACTATAGGCACATGCAACCACACCTGGCTAATTTTTAAATTTTTTGTAGAGACGGAGTCTCACTATGTTGCCCAGGCTGGTCTTGAACTCCTGCCCTCCAGTGATTCTCCCACCTCAGCCTCCCAAAATGCTTGGATTACAGGTATGAGCCACCATGCCCAGCCTGCATTAATTATTTAAAAAAAACATTAATCTTCAACTTTACCATATATGGCTAAACTGCCCTTCAAAATAATGTTACAAATTTATACTTCATCAGTAATATCTAAGAGTGCCTATTTCTCAACATTTTGCTGCCAAGAGAAATACCAAGTATTTTTCTGCCAATTCTTGATATTTATTGTTATTTTTATTTGCACATCCATAATAAATAAGCTTGAACATCTTTCTGTAGTTATTGTTCATTATAGTTTTTTACTTTTTATTTTTTTTGAGATGGAGTTTTGCTCTTGTTGCCTAGGGTGCAGTGCAATGGCGCTGCCTCGGCTCACTGTAACCTCCGCCTCCCGGGTTCAAGCGATTCTCCTGTCTCAGCCTCCCGAGTAGCTGGGACTACAGGCATGCGCCACCATGCCTGGCTAATTTTTGTATTTTTAGTAGAGATGGGGTTTCTCCATGTTGGTCAGGCTGATCTCGAACTCCCAACCTCAGGTGAACCGCCCACCTTGGCCTCCCAAAGTGCTGGGATTACAGGCGTGAGCCACCGTGCCCGGCCTGTTCATTGTAGTTTATCTTACGTGATTCTCTGCCGCTTTTGCTAAAAGATAATATATATTATTATCTTATATACTAATACTTTTCTGGTTATGTACATTGAAAGTACCTTCTCCCACCAATTATAGCCTATCTTCTCACATTGTTATGATGCATTTGGTTACAATGAAGTTTAAAATTTTTATGCAGTTGAACTGATCAATCCTTAATGATTTATGCTTTTTGTATCTAAAAAACATCCTTTCTTACACTTAGAACACAAGTATAATCTATACTTTCTCCTAAAACTTTAAAGGTTTGGTTTTATAATTAGATCTTTAATATAACTGGAAGTTATTTTCACTTATGGTGTGAAGTAGAGATCTAATTTTATTCTATTTTTTCATATATATAGCCAAACCTCTCTTTTCCATTTCCACCCCGCACTGATTCATAATGCCCCTGCTATCATATACAACATTTTTATAGATACATAGGTCTGTTTCTGGGATACTCCACTATCACTTAATCTACTCCTGTTTTAAGACTACATACTATAGGCATGCACCACCATGCCTGGCTCTTGCTGTTCTATATAAGTTTTTAAATCAATTTTTTTTTTTTTTTTTTTTTTTTTTTTGGAGACAGAGTCTCGCTCTGTCGCCCAGGCTGGAGTGCAGTGGCGCGATCTCGGCTCACTGCAAGCTCCGCCTCCCGGGTTCACGCCATTCTCCTGCCTCAGCCTCCTGAGTAGCTGGGACTACAGGCGCCGCCACCACGCCCGACTAATTTTTTGTATTTTTAGTACAGATGGGGTTTCACCGTGTTAGCCAGGATGGTCTCAATCTCCTGACCTCGTGATCCGCCCGCCTCGGCCTCCCAAAGTGCTGGGATTACAGGCGTGAGCCACTGCGCCCGGCTAAAATCAAATTTTATGAAAAACTCTGTTGGTATTTTAACTAAAACTACACTGAATTTATAGAATAATTTGGGGAGAATCAACTTCTTTATGTTACTGACTTTTTGCCTCCAGAGAAGATTTGAATTTGTTTGGTTTCCTTTTTTTTTTTTTTCTTTTTTTCTGAGAGGGGGTCTTGCTATTTTGCTCAGGCTGGCCATGAACTCCTGGGCTGAGCCTTGGCCTCCCAAGTATCTGGGACTACAAGTGTGTGCTACTGCACCTGGCAGACTTACATTTGCTTTTACAGGTACATGACAGCGCTTCCAACCTGAATCCAATTGAAAATTGTTGGCTGGAGATTTTGAACTATACAGTAGTGTGAATTTGGGTCCCATACATGCATGAGTGCTGGATTGTGGTTAGATATTCAGAGGAGGGCCAGGCACAGTGGCTCATGCCTGTAATTCCAGTACTTAGGGAGGCTGAGGTGGGAGGATCACTTGAGGTCAGCAGTGTCAGGCCAGCCTGGGCAACATAGCAAGACCCTGTCTCTACAAAAAGAAAAGGTATTGTGGTATTTAGGTGTATGTTTTATTTGCATAAATGATAATGATAGTGTATTACATATTCTGCTTCTTACTATTTCTTCTCTCTAAAAAACTACTAGGTTCTGAAATCTCATACATGTGGCACAGGCATATCTAATCTGGGTTCCTGTTGCCTGGCATCATGTGCCACATTTCACCTGTGCATTCTCTCATTGATGGTGGACACTCAGCTGGCTCCAGTGCTCTCCCACATACATACACCACACCAAATAACCTCAAACCTGTGGGCTCTTGTGGATCCTGTGAGAGTGTCTCTGGACTGTATATTCAGTAGCATAACTGCTGGGTCGTAGCGTTAGTAGCCCCAGATCCTTCCAGAAAGGTGATAACATCCACACCCCATCAGCCATCATGATACAGAACCCATCCATGCCAACATTTGGCTTATCCAGCTTTTAAATTTTTGCAGTCCAGTAGATGTAAAGTGGAATTTTGTTCTAATTCTCATTTGTGTGATTACTAATAACTTTAAGCTTCTCTTTACATGCATAATAGCTGTAGGGGTTTCCTTTTTATCAATTGTTTGTCCATATCCTTTGCCCATTTTTCTACTGGGGTTGCCCTCCTGACTTTTATTTGCAGGAATCCCTTGTATATTCTGGGTATTAGTCTCTTGTCAGCTTTTAACATTGAAATACCTTTTCTCATTTGTTCAGCTATGCATTAACTCTGTTCATATTGCCTTTTTTTTTAAGAAATATTCCACTTTTTTAAACTTTTTTCTTTTTTTTAAGACGAAGTCTTGCTCTGTCACTCAGGCTGGTGTGCAGTGACATGATCTCAGCTCACTATAGCCGCCACCTTCTGGGTTCCAGCGATTTTCCTGCCTCAGCCTCCGGGTAGCTGGGACTACAGGCACTCACCACCAAGTCCGGCTTTTTTTTTTTTTGTATTTTTGTAGACACGGGGTTTCACTATGTTGGCCAGGCTGGTCTCAAACTCCTGACTTCAGGTGATCCACCTGCCTCTGCCTCCCAAAGTGCTAGGATTATAGGCATGAGCCACTGTGCCCAGCCACTTTTTAAAATTTTTAAGTTCAGGGGTACATGTGTATGTTTGTTATATAGCTAAACTTGTGTCATAGAGGTTTGCTGCACAGATTATTTTGTCACTCAGGTATTAAGCCTATAGTACTCATTAGTTATTTTACCTGATCCTCTCCCTCCTCCCACCCTCCAGTCTCTGGAAGGCCCCAGTGTCTGTTGTTCCCCTCTATATGTCCATGTTTTCTCATCATCTAGCTCCTACTTCTAAGTAAGAACATGCAGTATTTGGTTTTCTGTTCCTGCATTAGTTTGCTAAAGATAATGGCCTCCAGCTTTACCCATGTTCCTGCAAAGGACATGATCTCATTCTTTTTTACAGCTGCTTAGTATTCCATGGTGTATATGTACCACATTTTCTTTATCCAGTTTGCCATTGATGGGCATTTAGGTTGATTCCATGTCTTTGCTATTATGAATAGTGCTGCAATGAACATATGCATGCATGTGTCTTTATTCCTTTGGGTATATACCCAGTAATGGGACTGCTGGGTCGAATGGTAGTTGTTTTTAGGTCTTTGAGGAACCAACACACTATTTTCCACAATGGTTGAACTAATTTACACTCTCACCAACGGTGTATAAGTGTTCCTTTTTCTCCGTAAGCTCGCCAACATCTGTGTGTGTGTTTTTTTTTTTTTTGACTTTTTAATAACAGCCATTTGTTCAGGATATTTTTAAATCTTCTACTGCCTAATTTTTATCTGCTTGATTTATCAGTTTTGGACAGAACTGTATTAAAATATCTCACTATAATTGTAGACTTCTAATTCTTTATAATTATATTTTTGCTTTGTGTATTTTAAGGCTATATTTAAGATGCATTCAAGTTCATAATTATTTTATCTTCTTGGTAGACTTTTCCTTTTATTAATGTGTACTGTTTCATTTTATCTTTATTAAAGGCCTTGGTCTTTCATCTGTCTGATACTGACAATTTCTCTGTTTTCTTTTCCCATTTCTCAGTGGTTTTATTTTTGGTATTGCTAAACATCTATTGATAGATCAACAGATAAATCATTTGGTTTTTTATTCAAATTGTTGACTCAATAAAGAAAATTAATCTATTTATATTACTTTGAATTACTCATATATTTGAAACTTTTTCTACTTCTCGTTTTCTGTATTCTATTTATCATCCCTTTTCTTTAGTTAATTTTTTTTTACTTTTTTAAACTCTGTCTTTTACTGAACTGATTTAAGTTTCCAGTATTCTCTTTTGCCCTTCTGCAGCTTTGAGAGCGATAATGGTTTGTATTTCCATTATTTTAGTTAAATCTTTTCAGTTTTTTCATCGCATATATTTAATTATACAGTTTTCTAGAAGAGTCTGAATTACTTACTATTTTTATCTTCCTCTCGAACATGAAGAGGGCCTTAACATATTATACCTTTCCACTTAACAAAACTCTCCTATGCGTACAGCCTATTTGTTGTTACTGTCTAGAACCACACTGTCCAATTTGGTAATGTAGCCATTACCTGCATCTGCTTTTGAGTCCTTGATAGGCAGGCAGTCTGAATTAAGATGTGCTCTAATGACTGGGTGCGGTGCCTGACGACTATAATCCCAGCACTTTGGGAGGCTGAGGCAGGTGGATCATTTGAGGTCATGAGTTCAACACCAGCCTGGTCAACATGGTAAAACCCCATCTCTACTAAAAATACGAAAATTAGCTGAGTGTGGTGGCACATGCCTGTAATCCCAGCTACTCGGGAGGCTGACGCAAGTGTATCATTTGAGGTCAGGAATTCGAGACCAGCCTGGCCAACGTGGTGAAACCCCCTCTCTACTAAAAATACAAAAATCAGCTGAGTGTGGTGGCACATGCCTGTAATCCCAGCTACCCGGGAGGCTGAGACATAAGAATTGCTTCAGTGCAGGAGACAGAGGTTGCAGTGAGCCGAGATCATGCCACTGCACTCTAGCCTGGGCAACATAGCGAGACTCTGTCTCAAAAAAAAAAAAAGAAAGAAAGAAAGATGTGCTCTAAGTATAAAATACAAACTGGATTTTGGATTTTGAAGACTTAGCATGAAAAAAATGAAAGTAAAATAGCTCAATAATTTTTATATTGATTACATGTTGAAATGATAGTATTTTGGACATACTAGGTTAAATAAATTATTAAAAATTAATTTCACCTCTTTTTTCTTTTCTAATGTGACTACCATAAAATTAAAAATTACATATGTGACTAGCATTACATTTTTATTGGATAGTGCTAATCTAGAGTTTTAGTTTTTATTTTGTTTTACATGTACCCCCCCAAAAAAAACCTCGTAAATTCTTTTCTTTATGTTAATAACAGTTAACATTTTACCTAATAAAAATTCTTTAGTCTGGATTAACACTTTCCCTGGACATAACATAGTATTGAACATTATTTTGCCTTCATACTGAAGATATTAATATTACTCCATTTCCTCCTGATATCAACTATTGCTAATGAGAAACCTGTTTCTGTAACTATTTCACTTCTGTGGGTAATCTGGCTTCTAACTTTGGTGGCTTCTAAGATTTTCTCTTGATTTTTGGTATTCTAGAGTTTCACCACAACCTGTCTAGATTGGATTTATGTTTATTTAAACTGCTTACACTATAAAGTTCGCTTTTGATTTGATGTCTCAGGCCCTTCAGTGCTAAAAATTCTCAGCCATTGTTATCTTCAAAAATTAGTTTTCTACCAATATTTTTCTATAACTCTATATACACTGTAATCTCTCAGTTAATCCTGTCTTTCAACTACTTTTTCATATTCTAACTTTTTTTATGTGTTCTGTGTGAATTTTTAGTGCTATATTCTAACTCATTAATTAATTTATCAGTGGTGTAAAAGGTAAAGTTCATCCCATCTATTGAGTTTTTTATATACCAGCTACATAATTTCTTTTTCTTTCTTTTTATAAAGATAAGAGTCTTGCTCTGTCTCACCTACGCTGACAGCAGTGGTGCAATCATAGCTCACTGCAGCCTTGAACTCCTGGGCTTAAGTGATCCTCCTGCCTCAGTCTCTCAAGCTGCTGGGATTACAGGTGCAAGAGACCAAGCCCAGCTTGACTATTTTATTTTTTTTTAATTTTATTTTTCCATAAGTTATTGGAATACAGGTGGTATTTCGTTACATGAGTAAGTTCTTTTTTTTTTTTTAAATTATTATACTTTAAGTTCTAGGGTACATGTGCATAACGTGCAGGTTTGTTGCATATGTATACTTGTGCCATGTTGGTGTGCTGCACCCATCAACTCGTCAGCACCCATCAACTCGTCATTTACATCAGGTATAACTCCCAATGCAATCCCTCCCCCCTCCCCTGTCCCCATGATAGGCCCCAGTGTGTGATGTTCCCCTTCCCGAGTCCAAGTGATCTCATTGTTCAGTTCCCACCTATGAGTGAGAACATGCGGTGTTTGGTTTTCTGTTCTTGCGATAGTTTGCTGAGAATGATGGTTTCCAGCTGCATCCATGTCCCTACAAAGGGCACAAACTCATCCTTTTTTATGGCTGCATAGTATTCCATGGTGTATATGTGCCACATTTTCTTAATCCAATCTGTCATTGATGGACATTTGGGTTGATTCCAAGTCTTTGCTATTATGAATAGTGCCGCAATAAACATACGTGTGCATGTGTCTTTATAGAAGCATGATTTATAATCCTTTGGGTATATACCCAGTAATGGGATGGCTGGGTCATATGGTTCTTCTAGTTCTAGATCCTTGAGGAATCGCCACACTGTCTTCCACAATGGTTGAACTAGTTTACAATCCCACCAACAGTGTAAAAGTGTTCCTATTTCTCCACATCCTCTCCAGCACCTGTTGTTTCCTGACTTTTTAATGATTGCCATTCTAACTGGTGTGAGATGGTATCTCATTGTGGTTTTGATTTGCATTTCTCTGATGGCCAGTGATGATGAGCATTTTTTCATGTGTCTGTTAGCTGTATGAATGTCGTCTTTTGAGAAATGTCTGTTCATATCCTTTGCCCACTTTTTGATGGGGTTGTTTGTTTTTTTCTTGCAAATTTGTTTGAGTTCTTTGTAGGTTCTGGATATTAGCCCTTTGTCTGATGAGTAGATTGCAAAAATTTTCTCCCATTCTGTAGGTTGCCTGTTCACTCTGATGGTAGTTTCTTTTGCTGTGCAGAAGCTCTTTAGTTTAATTAGATCCCATTTGTCAATTTTGGGTTTTGTTGCCATTGCTTTTGGTGTTTTAGACATGAGGTCCTTGCCCATGCCTATATCCTGAATGGTATTACCTAGGTTTTCTTCTAGGGTTTTTATGGTATTAGGTGTAACATTTAAGTCTCTAATCCATCTTGAATTAATTTTCGTATAAGGAGTAAGGAAAGGATCCAGTTTCAGCTTTCTACTTATGGCTAGCCAATTTTCCCAGGACCATTTATTAAATAGGGAATCCTTTCCCCATTTCTTGTTTTTCTCAGGTTTATCAAAGATCAGATGGCTGTAGATGTGTGGTATTATTTCTGAGGACTCTGTTCTGTTCCATGGGTCTATATCTCTGTTTTGGTACCAGTACCATGCTGTTTTGGTTACTGTAGCCTTGTAGTATAGTTTGAAGTCAGGTGGCGTGATGCGTCCAGCTTTGTTCTTTTGACTTAGGATTGTCTTGGAAATGCGGGCTCTTTTTTGGTTCCATATGAACTTTAAAGCAGTTTTTTCCAATTCTGTGAAGAAACTCATTGGTAGCTTGATGGGGATGGCATTGAATCTGTAAATTACCTTGGGCAGTATGGCCATTTTCATGATATTGATTCTTCCTATCCATGAGCATGGTATGTTCTTCCATTTGTTTGTGTCCTCTTTTATTTCACTGAGCAGTGGTTTGTAGTTCTCCTTGAAGAGGTCCCTTACATCCCTTGTAAGTTGGATTCCTAGGTATTTTATTCTCTTTGAAGCAACTGTGAATGGAAGTTCATTCCTGATTTGGCTCTCTGTTTGTCTGTTACTGGTGTATAAGAATGCTTGTGATTTTTGCACATTAATTTTGTATCCTGAGACTTTGCTGAAGTTTCTTATCAGCTTAAGGAGATTTTGGGCTGAGACAATGGGATTTTCAAAATATACAATCATGTCATCTGCAAACAGGGACAATTTGACTTCTTCTTTTCCTAACTGAATACCCTTTATTTCTTTCTCTTGCCTGATTGCCCTAGCCAGAACTTCCAACACTATGTTGAATAGGAGTGGTGAGAGAGGGCATCCCTGTCTTGTGCCAGTTTTCAAAGGGAATTTTTCCAGTTTTTGCCCATTCAGTATGATATTGGCTGTGGGTTTGTCATAAATAGCTCTTATTATTTTGAGATATGTTCCATCAATACCGAATTTATTGAGCGTTTTTAGCATGAAGGCTTTTCTGCATCTATTGAGATAATCATGTGGTTTTTGTCTTTGGTTCTGTTTATATGCTGGATTACGTTTATTGATTTGCGTATGTTGAACCAGCCTTGCATCCCAGGGATGAAGCCCACATGATCATGGTGGATAAGCTTTTTGATGTGCTGCTGGATCCAGTTTGCCAGTATTTTATTGAGGATTTTTGGATCGATGTTCATCAGGGATATTGGTCTAAAATTCTCTTTTTTTGTTGTGTCTCTGCCAGGCTTTGGTATCAGGATGATGTTGGGCTCATAAAATGAGTTAGGGAGGATTCCCTCTTTTTCTATTGATTGGAATAGTTTCAGAAGGAATGGTACCAGCTCCTCCTTGTACCTCTGGTAGAATTCAGCTGTGAATCCATCTGGTCCTGGACTTTTTTTGGTTGGTAGGCTATTAATTATTGCCTTCATTTCAGAGCCTATTATTGGTCTATTCAGAGATTCCATTTCTTCCTGGGTTAGTCTTTGGAGGGTGTATGTGTCCAGGAAATTATCCATTTCTTCTAGATTTTCTAGTTTATTTGCATAGAGGTGTTTATAGTATTCTCTGATGGTAGTTTGTATTTCTGTGGGGTCGGTGGTGATATCCCCTTTATCATTTTTTATTGTGTCTATTTGATTCTTCTCTCTTTTCTTCTTTATTAGTCTTGCTAGCGGTCTATCAATTTTGATCTTTTCAAAAAACCAACTCCTGGATTCATTGATTTTTTGGAGGGTTTTTTGTGTCTCTATATCCTTCAGTTCTGCTCTGATCTTAGTTATTTCTTGCCTTCTGCTCTGATCTTAGTTATTTCTTGCCTTCTGCTAGCTTTTGAATGTGTTTGCTCTTGCTTCTCTAGTTCTTTTAATTGTGATGTTAGAGTGTCAATTTTAGATCTTTCCAGCTTTCTCTTGTGGGCATTTAGTGCTATAAATTTCCCTCCACACACTGCTTTAAATGTATCCCAGAGATTCTGGTATGTTATATCTTTGTTCTCATTGGTTTCAAAGAACATCTTTATTTCTGCCTTCATTTTGTTATGTACCCAGTAGTCATTCAGGAGCAGGTTATTCAGTTTCCATGTAGTTGAGTGGTTTTGATTGAGTTTCTTAGTCCTGAGTTCTAGTTTGATTGCACTGTGGTCTGAGAGACAGTTTGTTATAATTTCTGTTCTTGTACAGTTGCTGAGGAGTGCTTTACTTCCAATTATGTGGTCAATTTTGGAATAAGTGTGATGTGGTGCTGAGAAGAATGTATATTCTCTTGATTTGGGGTGGAGAGTTCTGTAGATGTCTATTAGGTCTGCTTGCTGCAGAGATGAGTTCAATTCCTGGATATCCTTGTTAACGTTCTGTCTCATTGATCTGTCTAATGTTGACAGTGGGGTGTTGAAGTCTCCCATTATTATTGTATGGGAGTCTAAGTCTCTTTGTAAGTCTCTAAGGACTTGCTTTATGAATCTGGGTGCTCCTGTATTGGGTGCATATATATTTAGGATAGTTAGCTCTTCCTGTTGAATTGATCCCTTTACCATTATGTAATGGCCTTCTTTGTCTCTTCTGATCTTTGGTGGTTTAAAGTCTGTTTTATCAGAGACTAGTATTGCAACCCCTGCTTTCTTTGTTCTCCATTTGCTTGGTAGATCTTCCTCCATCCCTTTATTTTGAACCTATGTATGTCTCTGCATGTGAGATGGATCTCCTGAATACAGCAGACTGATGGGTCTTGACTCTTTATCCAGTTTGCCAGTCTGTGTCTTTTAATTGGAGCATTTAGTCCATTTACATTTAAGGTTAATATTGTTATGTGTGAACTTGATCCTGCCATTATAATATTAACTGGTTATTTTGCTCATTAGTTGATGCAGTTTCTTCCTAGCCTCGATGGTCTTTACATTTTGGCATGTTTTTGCAATGGCTGGTACTGGTTGTTCCTTTCCATGTTTAGTGCTTCCTTCAGAGTCTCTTGTAAGGCAGGCCTGGTGGTGACAAAATCTCTAAACATTTGCTTATCTGTAAAGGATTTTATTTCTCCTTCACTTATGAAACTTAGTTTGGCTGGATATGAAATTCTGGGTTTAAAATTCTTTTCTTTAAGAATGTTGAATATTGGCCCCCACTCTCTTCTGGCTTGTAGAGTTTCTGCCGAGAGATCTGCTGTTAGTCTGATGGGCTTTCCTTTGTGGGTAACCCGACCTTTCTCTCTGGCTGCCCTTAAGATTTTTTCCTTCATTTCAACTTTGGTGAATCTGGCAATTATGTGTCTTGGAGTTGCTCTTCTTGAGGAGTATCTTTGTGGCGTTCTCTGTATTTCCTGAATTTGAATGTTGGCCTGCCCTACTAGGTTGGGGAAGTTCTCCTGGATGATATCCTGCAGAGTGTTTTCCAACTTGGTTCCATTTTCCCCCTCACTTTCAGGCACCCCAATCAGACGTAGATTTGGCCTTTTTACATAATCCCATACTTCTTGCAGGCTTTGTTCATTTCTTTTTCTTTAGATTTCTCTTCTCGCTTCATTTCATTCATTTGATCTTCAATCGCTGATACTCTTTCTTCCAGTTGATTGAGTCGGTTACTGAAGCTTGTGCATTTGTCACGTATTTCTTGTGTCATGGTTTTCATCTCTGTCAGTTCGTTTATGGCCTTCTCTGCATTAATTATTCTGGTTATCAATTCTTCCACTCTTTTTTCAAGATTTTTAGTTTCTTTGCGCTGGGTACATAATTCCTCCTTTAGCTCTGAGAAGTTTGATGGACTGAAGCCTTCTTCTCTCATCTCGTCAAAGTCATTCTCCATCCAGCTTTGATCCGTTGCTGGCGATGAGCTGTGTTCCTTTGGAGGGGGAGATGAGCTCTTATTTTTTGAATTTACAGCTTTTCTGCCCTGGTTTTTCCCCATCTTTGTGGTTTTATCTGCCTCTGGTCTTTGATGATGGTGACGTACTGATGGGGTTTTGGTGTGGGTGTCCTTCCTGTTTGTTAGTTTTCCTTCTAACAGTCAGGACCCTCAGCTGTAGGTCTGTTGGAGATTGCTTGAGGTCCACTCCAGACCCTGTTTGCCTGGGTGTCAGCAGCAGAGGCTGCAGAAGATAGAATACTGCTGAACAGCGAGTGTACCTGTCTGATTCTTGCTTTGGAAGCTTCCTCTCAGGGGTGTACTCCACCTTGTGAAGTGTGGGGTGTCGGTCTGCCCCTAGTGGAGGATGTCTCCCAGTTAGGCTACTCAGGGGTCAGGGACCCACTTGAGCAGGCAGTCTGTCGGTTCTCAGATCTCAACCTCCGTGTTGGGAGATCCGCTGCTCTCTTCAAAGCTGTCAGACAGAGTCGTTTGCATCTGCAGAGGTTTCTACTGCTTTTTGTTGTTGTTGTTGTTGTTGTTTAGCTGTGCCCTGTCCCCAGAGGTGGAGTCTACAGAGACTGGCAGGCCTCCTTGAGCTGCTGTGAGCTCCACCCAGTTCGATCTTCCCAGGGCTTTGTTTACCTACTTAAGCGTCAGCAATGGTGGGCGCCCCTCCCCCAGCCTCGCTGCTGCCTTGCCGTTAGATCACAGACTGCTGTGCTAGCAATGAGGAAGGCTCCGTGGGCGTGGGACCCTCCCGGCCAGGTGTGGGATATAATTTCCTGGTGTGTTTGTTTGCTTAAAGCGCAGCATTGGGGTGGGAGTTACCCGATTTTCCAGGTGTTGCGTGTCTCAGTTCCCCTGACTAGGAAAAGGGATTCCCTTCCCCCTTGCGCTTCCCAGGTGAGGCGATGCCTCGCCCTGCTTCACCTTTCGCTGGTCAGGCTGCAACAGCTGACTAGAACCAATTGTCTGGCAGTCCCTAGTGAGATGAACCCAGTACCTCAGTTGAAAATGCAGAAATCATCTGTCTTCTGTGTCGCTCGCGCTGGGAGCTGGAGACTGGAGCTGTTCCTATTTGGCCATCTTGCTCCACCCCCCCATGAGTAAGTTCTTTAGTGGGGATCTGTGAGACCTTGGTGCACCCATCACCCAAGCAGTATACACTGCACCATATTTGTTGTCTTTTATCACTTGCCCAACCCCCCACTCTTCCCCTCAAGTCCCCAAAGTCTATTGTATCATTCTTATGCCTTTATGTCCTCATAGCTTAGGTCCCACTTATCAGTGGAAACCTGTGATGTTTGGTTTTCCATTTCTGAGTTACTGCACTTAAAATAATAATCTCCAGTCTCATCCAGGTCATTGCAAATGCTGTTAACTCATTCCTTTTTATGGCTGAGTAGTATTCCAACGTGTATATATATACCACAGTTTCTTTATCCACTCATTGATTAACGGGCATTTGGGTTGGTTCCATGATTTTGCTATTGTGACTTGTGCTGCTATAAACATGTGTGTATAAGGAACTTTTTCAAATAATGACTTCTTTTCCTCTGGGTAGATACCCAGGAGTGAAATTGCTGGATCAAATGGTAGTTCTACTTTTAGTTCTTTAAGGAATCTCCCCACTGTTTTCCATAGTGGCTGTACTAGTTTACATTCCCACCAGCATTGTAGAAGTGTTCCCTGATCACTGCATCCCCGCCAACATCTACTGTTTTTTGATTCTTTGATTATGGCCATTCTCACAGGAGTAAGGTGGTATCACATTGTGGTTTTGATTTGCATATCCCTGATCATTAGTGATGTTGAACATTTTTTCCTATGTTTGTTGGCCATATGAAGAATTCTTCTTCTAAGAATTGTCTACTCATTTCCTTAGCCCACTTTTTGATGGGATTGATTGTTTTTTTTTTCTTACTCATTTGAGTTTGTTGTAGATTCTGGATATTAGTCCTTTGTCAGATGTATAGATTGTGAAGATTTTCTCCCACCCTTGTCTGTTTACTTTGCCAACTGTTCCTTTCGCCATGCAAAAGCTCTTTAGTTTAATTACGTCCCAGTTATTTATCTTTATTTTTATTGCAATTGCTTTTGGGGTTTTGGTCATGAAATCCTTGCCTAAGCCAATGTCTAGAAGAGTTTTTTCAATGTTATCTTCTAGAATTTTTATAGTTTCAGGTCTTAGGTTTAAGTCCTTAATCCATCTTGAGTTGATTTTTGTATAAAGTGAGAGATGAGAATCCAGTTACATTCTCCAACTTGTGGCTAGCCAGTTATCCCAGCACCATTTGTTGAAAAGGGTGTCCTTTCCCCACTTTATTTTTTTGTTTGCTTTGTCGAAGATCAGTTGGCTGTAAATATTTAGGTTTATTTCTGGGCAGCCTGACATTTTTAATTTCTAAGACTTCTAGCTAGTTCTTTACTACATTGACTTTTTCTTGTTCAATCTCTTTTGTTTGTTTCAGTCTTTAAGCTCTCTTTAATTGGAGAGTATCTCTTAATTTATTTCTCTGAGCATCCTAAAAAGACTTAAAAGTTTCTCCCAATCATTGGAATATCATGCAGCTGTTAAAAAGAATAAGGTAGTCCCATGGGTATTAATATCAAATGATCTCTAAACATGTTATTAAGTAAAAAAGGCAAAGTAAATAATAGCATGTGTAAATGCTACCATTTGTATAAAAATGTACATATGTGTGAGTGTGTGTGTGTGTATATATATGTTTGTATATGCAACAATTATCTAGAAAAGACAGCAAGAAATGGGTAACAGTGGTTGCCTCTGGGGAGGGAAACTGGGTGGCTAGGTGAAAGAGGTGGAGATAGACTTACTTTTCACTGTTTACCCTTTTTGTACCTTTGAATTTTGTACTACATGCATCTATTACCTAGTCAAAAATAAATACATAACATAATTTATTTTTAAAAATAAAGTCTTTGTTGAACTGCTCCATAAAATTAATTTCATCCAGAGAAATTAATGTTTTTGGTGGTTGATTTTGTTATGATGTTAACATTATATGTCTTTATAAATTTTAGAATTTGAGTTATAGGTTTCTTTTGAGTAGAAAAGGTTTTTAATTTCTCTCTCCTCCTATTTAATGGTTTCAGAGTTTCTCCCACTTGGCCATCTGGGCCCCCAGTCCACAACTAGGCCTTATAATGACATTTCGGGGCTCCAGTTTAATAATGATATTGGAAATATCATACATACACATTCAGTTACTGACTCAGCAAGTGGCTTCATTCAGTAGCTATTGATGAGGCTGTGTCTTTATCAGCTAAAACCTATAGTCTCTGGTAGTGAATAGCTTTTTTCTCTTTTCAGCCTCTCATAAATAAGACGTATATTTTAACCAAACCCGGGCTTCATGTAGTGATTCTGGCTCTGGTTCTTGCCTCGCATGAAACAGTTAAGCACTTTTTCATCCTTTTACCTGACAGGAGCAAAACTACTAGATTTCAGTGCTAGACCGAAAGCCAGCTGTGGTTTCAGCCCTATTTAAAACTTGGTGTCCGTGTTTCATTTCTGGCCCACAAAGATGTTTATGTTGTTCAGAATCTGGCTATATTTTTTGTGCTATTTAACTTATTGTTCTATGTGTTTGGAGCACAGGAGTTACATCACAACACCCAGTATGTTACTTTGGCTAGTAATTTCCATATTTCTTTTTTGAGAAAATTAAAAGTAATAATTATAAAAGTAATATCTCATTACATAGAAAAAATAGAAAATTACTCATATTCCATCCGTTCTAACTACTGTTAGAATTTTAAAATATTTCCTTTTAATCTTTTTCTCCTGTATCATCTCCTATTTGTATAATTTGTATAACAATTTTAAACTGTGTCATGCCAAGCATTTGTCTGTGTTGCTATGTAGTCTCTATGACCATCATTTTAATAACTGAATACTAATCACCAAACTACTCAATTATAATTCACTTCCCACATTATTAAAAATTAAGGAGCTTCCAATGATGCTACAAAGAAATTGTCTATGCATGTACTTTTTCCTCTTAACAGTCTGTATTTGGAGGGTGGAGGGTTGGAAGTGAGAGGTGCTAAGCAATGGGACTGCCATCATTCTACACAAATGATTAGCACAAAGGCATTACAGGACTAGCATAATACATGGCTGAGGTTCATAATGATGACCCTAATATATGAAAAGGTAAAATTATATAGAAGTTAAAAATGTATTTCAGAAACATTCCAAACCAACATAGCTAAGAGTAAGTTTTGTAATTAAAGGATTAGTTTTACAAGGGATTAGATTCACAGTTCACAATGTGGATCATCTAACACTGCTGGATAAGGCATCACATCTTCACTAACTTCTAAAACAGAACATTTTGGGCCACACTGATAAAGTTCACTTTTTCACTATAATACTAACCTGATATTATTTACACAGTCTTCATGAGCTTCAGAAAGTGTTTTTATGTGCTTTGAAGATATAGGGTCAAAAAGCAGAACTTCAGTTTGTTCACAAGCAACTGTCAGCACTGACCTGAAAGCAAATGACACATTTATCTTGTTTAGTTTTCTAGCATTCACTGGTTATTGATGTTCACTCATTTATAATGACACAAGCTATAGGTAAATAACTTTTTTTTTGCCCATGTTAGCAAATGTTTAAAAGATTGATACAGTCTGTGGTTGGCAATAGTAGTAGGAAATGGTACTCTCATACATTATGGTGGAGTGTAATCTGGTACAGCTTATATTTGGACAGCACCTCTAAAGTATCAGAATTTAAAATGGGCATATGTTTTGACTCAGCAATTTTTTCTGGTAATTTAATCTAGAGAACTAATCACTTACAAATACCAAGAGACATATAAAGATATGCTTCATTGTAAAAAGGAGAAATTTCAAGTATCTTCAATGTACATGACAGAGGGAATGACTGATTATACAAGCCATGGTACACAATACTTTGAAATACTGTAGAGAAGTTAAAAAGAAAGGGGTGGCTTTATATGAATATGAAAGAACTCAAAAACATATTTTTAAATAAAAAAGGTGGTTGCCAAAAAATGTGCATTGATGAGACAACTTAGGGGAAAAATCATATACAACCAAATTATATATTTCTTCATCACTATCAATAAAATGCACTGGAAAATAGTTGGCATATAACCTATCAGACCAGTTAAACATCGTCAAACTTATTGGTCTTTTCATTCATGGTTTTTTAGGTTTGTCTCTTGTTTCACGCCTTCCCCACTGCAAAGTTATATTTTTATAAAACTTGTATAAACCTCATTTTGATTTGTGAAAGTCTATTGTATTTTATTTATTTTGATTAAGTATTAGTTTTTTGTGGGTGCTGCTCTTTCAGATTCATTTCATTTCTAGCAAATGAAATCCTGAGTATTTTATACAACTAAGATGAATGTACATAAGATAGAATTTTAAATAGCCAAAAACTTTTCTATTAGGAACAAACTTTTTAGCTAAAGTGGGAGATTAAAAAACAACTGTTAAACTGAAATCTTGGCTGGGTGCAGTGGCTCACGCCTGTAATCCCAGCACTTTGGGAGGCCGAGGTGGGCGGATCACAAGGTCAAGAGTTTGAGACCAGCCTGGCCAACATAGTGAAACCCTGTCGCTACTAAAAATTCAAAAAAAGTTAGTCAGGCGTGGTGGTGGGCGCCTGTAGTCCCAGCTACTTGGGAGGCTGAGGCAGGAGAATCACTTGAACCCAGGAGGTAGAGGTTGCAGTGAGCCAAGATTGTGCTACTGCGCTCCAGCCTAAGTGACAGAGTAAGACTCTGTCTCAAAAAAAAAAAAGTTGAAATCTTTTCTCTATTTAGTAATCATGGACTTGTCTGCATAAACCCTTTTTTAAGACATTTGAACTTCAAAGTTTAATAATATCTGAAATTTTTTATGCTAGTCATTGGGAGTAAAAATATTCAAATTAATATTTGTAATTGTTGAAGACATATAAATAGCTATTTCTTTTTGTAAGTCAGAAGAACCCTGAAATGAAATTTTTCCCTTTTGTGCATAAGTAGTGAATCAATGATTCTGGGAAACTTTTTTTTTTTTGGTGGAGATGGGATCGCACTACCGTTGCTCAGGCTGGTCTCAAATTCCTGGCCTCAAGTGATCCTCCCACATCAGCCTCCCAAAACTCTGGGATTACAGGCGTAAGCCACCAGTCCCAGACTCTGGGAGATTCTTTTTTTCTGAGACAAAGTCTTGCTCTGTCACCCAGGCTGAAGTGCAGTGGCACGATCTCAGTTCACTGCAACCTCTGCCTCCCTGGTTCAAGCGATTCTCCTACCTCAGCCTCCTGAGTAACTGGGATTACAGGCACCGCCACCACACCCAACTAATTTTTGTATTTTTAATGGAGACAGGGTTTCACCATGTTGCCCTGGCTGGTCTCAAACCTCAAGTGATCCTCCTGCCTCAGCCTTCCAAAGTGCTGGGATTATAGATGTGAGCCACCACACAAAGCCAACCTCTGGGAGATTCTTAATCTTGAACATTGTATAAAAGGGATCTATAAAACTGTTAGTTATTGTTTTGTTTGAATCAAACTATAGTGTATTTTTGTACATGGTATGATATGTATCTTTTAAAAGATACGTATTTGTTTAAAAAATACATATTGCTTTGTTTATTGCTGGTATACAATTTGTCCCAATATCAACGCTGATCTTATTTACATTGGTTTGTAATGCCATCTTTACTACATACAAGTTTTGTTCTTGGACTCTATATTGGTATTCTTTGCAACACCACACTATCTTAATTTCTACAAGGTTTATGGTATATTTGTTACATGGCAAAGCAAGACTCCCTCATTTGCTTTACAAACACTTTTTCTTGGCTAATGCTATGCTTTCTCTTCAAGTAAATTTTATATATACCATGTCAAGTTCTGCTAAAATATTTTGTTGAAATTTTATTGAAATGCACTGACTTTACAGATTACTTGGGTAGAATTTATATGATACAAGTTTGATTTACCTTATACAGTAGTATGCACATTTTCCCACACATTAAAGATTTTCTTAGAGTATCTGAGCAAATCTTGGACCTTTGACCATCCTTATACACTTAGAATCAACGTATCAATTTATGTATACACACACACACACACACACACACACACACACACACCAGGTGCAGATGTTAATTGAGATTATATTAAATCTATTAATACCAAAAAGTTGTGTTGTTTTTTTTTTGAGACGGAGTTTTGCTCTTGTTGCCCAAGCTGCAGTGCAGTGGCATGATCTCAGCTCACTGCACCCTCTGCCTCCTGGGTTCAAGCCATTCTCCTGCCTCAGCCTCCCAAGTAGCTGGGATTACAGGCATGTGCCACCATGCCCAGCTAATTTTTTGTATTTTTAGTAGAAATGGGGTTTCACCATGTTAGCCAGGCTGGTCTCAAACTCCTTACCTCAGGTGATTCACCCACCTCGGCCTCCCAAAGTGCTGGGATTATAGGCGTGAGCCACCGCGCCTGGTCCAAAAAGTTGTAATGGAACTGCTATCTTGACAATATGGAATCTTCCAATCCATGAACTTAATATATCTCCATTTATTTAAATCTTCTGTAATTCTCTCAATAAAATTGTATAGTTTCCTCCATATAGCCCATGCCTACCTTCTGTTGAACTTATTTCTGGGAACTTGATTTTTTAAAAATATATTTGAATAAATGTTCTTTTAAACTTTTTGCTGATGCTGGACACAGTGGCTTATTCTTGTTATCCCAGAATTTTGGGAGACCAAGGAGGAAAGATTACTTGAGCTCAGGAGTTTGAGACCAGCCTGTGCAACACAGTGAGACCTCGTCTCTACAAAAAATTTAAAAATTAGCCAGGCATGGTGGTGCACACCTGTAGTCCCAGCTATTTGGGTGGCTGAGGTGGGAGGATCAGCTGAGTCAGGGAGGTTGAGGATGTAGTGAGCTATGATCATGCCACTGCACCCCTGCCTGGCTGACCGAGACCCTGTCTCAAAAAAAATTTTTTTTTGACTTTGCTTATTGCTGGTATACAGAAATGTAACTGATTTTTTAACACTGATTATTTATCCATCAGTCATACTATTCTATTATTTGGGGGGTTTGGTTGATAATACCATCTAAAAATAATTGCTTTGTTCTTTGTTTTGTTGTTTGTTTGTTTGTTTGTTTGGAGACAGCGTTCCACACTTGTTGCCCAGGCTGGAGTGCAGTGGCGTGATCTCAGCTCACTGCAACCTCTGCCTCCCAGGTTCAAGTGATTCTCCTGCCACAGCCTCCCGAGTAGCTGGGATTACAGGGTTTTTTGTATTTTTAGTAGAGATGGGGGTTTCACCATGTTGGCCAGGCTGGTCTCGAACTGCTGACCTCAGGTGATCCACCCGCCTCGGCCCCCCAAAGTGCTGGGATTACAGGCATAAGCCACCATGCCCTGCCTGTTCTTCTTTTTAAAAACCTGTTTCCTTCTCTTTTTCCTTGTTATACTGACTAGGACTTTCAGAACAATGTTGAATAGAAATGTTAATAGCAGGCATTCATCTTTTTCCTGATCTTTAAGAATATATTCAACATTTCATCATTAAGTACAATGTTTGCTGTAGGTTTTTTGGGCAGATTCCTACTATTAGATTAAGGAAAGTTCTGTTTCAATTTTGCTGGCTTTCTTTTCATGAATATATGTCAAACTGTATAAGAGATTTTTCAGCATTTATTGAGATATTCCTATATTTTTCCTTTCATATATTAATGTAGTTGTTTACATTACTTTACTTTCTAATTTCAAATCAGTCTTTTATTTTTACCTCATTGCTAGATTCAGTTGACTAATACTTTGTTTATGATTTTTCTATCTTTATTCTTCAGTGAAATTGTATGGTAATTTTGCTTTCTTGTGCTACTCATGTCAGATTTTGGTATAACGTGTATGCTAACATCACAGAATGAGTTAAGATTGGCCCTTGTTATTTTATACACTGGAATAGTTTACGTAAATTGGGATTATTTATTTCTTGTAAATTTGGTAGTACTAGTCTGTAAAGCCATATAGACCTAACTACTGATGCAGTATTATTGGTTACAGTACTACTTGGGCTTTCTAATCTTTTACTAATGTCAGTTTTGGTAATTTCTACTTTTCTAGGAATTAGCCTATTTCATTGAACTTTAGAATTTTATTGGCATGAGGTTGTTCACAATATCTTCTGTTTCTATTTTTAAACTTTAATGGCCAGATACAGGGGCTCTCACCTATAATTCCAGCACTTTGGGTGGCTGAGGCAGGAGAATCACTTGAGCCCAGGAGTTTGAGACCAGCCTGGCAACACTGCAAGACCCTGTCTCTTAAAAAAAAAAAAAAAAAAAAAATTGAAGGCTGGGCGCGGTGGCTCACGCCTGTAACCCCAGCACTTTGGGAGGCCAAGGCGGGCGGATCACAAGGTCAGGAGTTTGAGACCAGGCTGGCCAACATGGTGAAACCCCATGTCTACTAAAAATACAAAAAAAAAAAAAAAAAAAAAAAAGGCTGGCGTGGTGGCACACACCTGTAAGTCCAGCTACTTGGGAGGCTGAGGCAGGAGAATCGCTTGAACCTGGGAGGCGGAGGTTGCAGTAACCCAAGATCGTGCCATTGCACTTCAGCCTGGGTGACAGAGTGAGCTTCTGTCTCAAAAAAAAAAAGAAAAAAAGATAGTGACAAACAGTTTCAAAGTGGTTCAATTGCACTCTGATCTCTATTCCTTCTTTTTACCTTCTTTGGGTATAATCTGTTGTTCTGTTTCAGCGTTCTTGAGATGGATGCTTACTTAGCTTATTGACTTTCAGCCTTTCTTCTTTTCTTTTCAGCCTTTCTTTTCTTTCTTTCTTTCTTTTCTTTTAATATCTGCATTTAGGGATCTAAGATTTTCCTCTATACATGGCTTTAGCTGCAATTGCATAAATTTTGATAGTGTTTTCATCATTCAGTTTCAACTATTTTATAATTTATACTGTGATTTCTTCTTTGACTCACAAGTTATTTAAAAGAGCATTTCCAAAAATAAAGAGATTTTCTAGTTATTTATTTCCTGAATTTTCATTGAAAAACAAATTGCTCAATCTCAATGCTTGGAAATTGTATGAATTTGCTTTTTGTGCTGTCTGATATTAACACAGCACACCAACTTTCATTTAGCTAATGCTAGCAATGGTATGCCTTGACATCGTTTTACTTTAAAACTTTGTGTATCCTTACATTTCAGGTATGTCTTTTGTAAGCAGTTTTCAAAAATCTGATCTGACGATCATTGTCTCAAATTACATTTAATGTAACTACTAGCAATCTTTGAGTTGAAAACTGTCACCTTACAATTTACTTTCCATTTGTCCTGTCTGCTCTATGTCCCTTTTCAGTTGCTTTAAACATTTTTTTGGCCAGGCACATTGGCCCATACCTGTAATCCTAGTGTTTTAGGAGTCCAAGGCGGGAGGATAGCTTGTGGTCATGAGTTGGAGATCAGCCTGCACAACACATGGAGACCCTATCACTATAAAAAAATAAAATGGCCAGGCATAGTGGCTAACGGCTGCAGTCCTAGCTACCCAGGAGACAGCGGGAGGATTGCTTGAGCCCAGGAGTTGGAGGTTGCCGTGAGCTGTGACAGCACCAGTGAACTCCAGCCTGGGCAACAGTGCAATATCCCATCTCTAAGAATATATATTTGCTATTGATATCTCCCCATACACTATGTAGTATGTTAAATATATTCTTTTACTATTCTTTTAGCGAATATCCAAAGAGCTAACGTCATGCATCAACTTTTTAAAGTGAAGCACAAAATTATTACTTCCTGGATGATGCAAGAACCTTAGCTCAGTTCACCTTCCTTTAACCCTTCCTAATATTTAATTTTTTAGGTATAATTATATATAAATTCAATACTCTACTAAAAGTTCTCATTGTTTTATACCATTCCCAGCCTGGACAACAAACTGAGACCCCTTGTCTCTACAAAAAATAAAAAAATTAACCAGGCATGCGGGCGTGTGCCTGTGGTCCCAGCTACACAAACAGCAGAAGCAAGAGGATTACTTGAGCCTGGGAAGTCAAGGCTGCAGTGAGCAGTGTTCATGCCACTGCACTCCAGCTTGGATGACAGAGAAAGACTCTGTCTAAAAAAAAGAAAAAAAAAGAGTTAACATTCATTTTGATTTACAAGCATATTTACTTTTTGTTCTTTTCATTATTTCCTGTACCTCTGGTCTTCTGCCTTTTTCCTTCCTCCTAAAGAATAATTTTGTGATCTGTTTCTGTGTAGACCTGATAGTGGCAAATTATCTCAATATTTGTCTGGAAATATCTTTGTCTCTTGACTTCTATTGTTTCTGCAGTGAAATTAACTGTCTTTTTGAGCCTCCTTTGAAAGTAATCCATCTCTTTCCTCTAGCTACTTTTAAGATTGTCTTTGTGCATGTATATGTTTTATTTTGGTTTTAACAGCTTTACGCTTGTAGCTAAGTGTGGCTTTATCTTTCTTTCTTTCTTTTTTTTTTTTTTTTGTTTGTTTTCGAAGCAGTTGGAAGGGATTTTTGTTTTTGTTTTTAAAACAGTTGGAAGGTTTTTTTGGTTTTGAAGCAGTTGTTTCAGAAGGTTTGGAGTGCGGTGGCGCTGGAAAGAAGTGGTGCAATCCCAGCTCACTGCAGCCTCAACCTCCCAGATTCAAATGATCCTCCTCCTTCAGCCTCCTGAGTAGCTGGAACCACAGGCGCATGCCACCACACCCGGCTAATTTTTTTGTTTGTATTTTTTTGTAGAGTCAGGGTTTTCCTATGTTGGCTGGGCTGGTCTCAAACTCCCAAGCTCAAGAGATCCAACCACCTCAGCCTCCGCAAGTGCTGGGATTACAGGGGTGCACCACCATGCCTGGCCTACTTTTTTTGTCTTTCTCTTGCTTGAGATGTATAGCCCTTCTTTAATCTACAGTGTGTTTTGTTAATTTTTAAAACTTATCCATTATCTGTTCAAATATTGATTTATCTCCATTCTCTTTAATATCTTTCTAAACTCCATTTATATTTATAAGATCTTTTCCCTGTATTTTACGACATATCTCAGTCTGTGTCCCATTTTGGTAAATCTAAGCTTTATTCTGTATATTTTTTTCTCATCTATTCTCAAGTTCACAAATCCTTCAGCTGTGTCCAGTTTGCTGTTAAATCATCCAGAGTTTTTATCAGTTACTGTACTTTTTAGTTCTAGGGTTTTCTTTTTATAGCTTCTAGTTCTCTGCTAAATTTCTCCATCTAATAATTGTCCCACCTGAGTAGCTGGGACAAAGGGGCACGTCACCACAACCAGCTAATTTTTGTACTTTTTTTGAACATATTAAATAGTTTTAATGTCAGATCTCCTATGGGTCTATTTCTATTGTTTGCTGATTTTCTTGGCTTTTCAGACAACGAATCTCTTTGTATGAGTGCTCGTCACTGTATACAAAAATTACAGGGATAATTTAAAGCACTGAATTATATATTATCTTTTTTTAAAATTTCTTTAGAGACAGGGTCTTGCTTTGTCACCCAGGCTGAAGTATAGTGGTGTGATTATAGCTCACTGTAACCTCAAACACCTGGGCTTAAACAAGCCTCCCACCTCTGCCTCCAGAGTAGCTAGGATGGCCGGCGCACACCATATTGCCCAGGTAATTTTTAAATTTTTTGCAGAGATGGGATCTCTGGCTGTGTTGCTTAGACTGGTCTTCAACTCCTGGCCTCAATCAATCTTCCTTCCTCAGCCTCCCAAAGAACTCGGATTAAAGGTGTAAGACAGGGCACTCAGCTGCATATTTTCTTCTTGCATAGAAGAGTCCTATTTAATTATGGCAAGTAAGCTAGAGTACAGGTGCCGGCAATCTGAGGTCTTCTTAATCTACGTAGGGAATGAGATGATTCCAAGCTGACCTTTAGTCCCTATGAGTACCGTCTATTCTTGATTCACCCTTAGTCCTAGGGTATATTGGGTGGGGGGAAAGGAGTTTCAATGCCAAACCTAAGATTCTTGTAATCTCATCTATCCCACCCATAAATCCATTTGAAATACCATTCAGAGGCCAGGCGCAGTGGCTCACGCCTATAATCCCAGCACTTTGGGAGGCCGAGGCGGGCGGATCACCTGAGGTCGGGAAGTCCAGACCAGCCTGACCAACATGGAGAAAGCCCGTCTCTACTAAAAATACAAAAATCAGCTGGGCGTGGTGGCGGGCGCCTGTAATCCCAGCTAATCCGGAGGCTGAGGCAGGAGAATCGCTTGAACCCGGAAGGTGGAGGTTGCCATGAGCCGAGATCGCGCCATTGCCCTTCAGCCTGGGCAACAAGACTGAAACTCCGTCTCAAAAAAAAAAAAAGAAAGAAAAAAAAAGAAAAAGAAAAAAGAAATACCATTCAGCCTCATTGCTGCTGCTGCTTTTGAGACTGACAGATGCCTCTCAGAAAAGTGAGCTCAAATGCTGGGCTCACATCACTGGCTTTCCTATTTTGTAGAACTTGACCCTGCAATATCTTCATTGCCCTGATAATGCTCTAATCCCCTCAAACATAAGCTTTCTATATCTTACATTAAATATTTAATATTTCCTCTAGCTTTTCTGATTATTCTCAGTTGGAAGTTTGGTCCAAACCATCTACCTCTTGCATATAAAATTGTCCCCCCAACTTTTTGTTTTTTTTAAGACGGAGTTTTGCTCTGGTTGACCAGTCTGGAGTATAGTGTTGCAATCTCGGCTCACTGCAACCTCCGCCTCCCGGGTTCAAGCAGTTCTCCTGCCTCAGCCTCCCAAGTGGCTGGGATTACAGACGTTTGCCACCACGCCCAGCTAATTTGTTTGTATTTTTAGTAGAGACGGAGTTTCACCATGTTGGCCAGGCTGGTCTCAAACTCCTGACCTCAGGTGATCCAGCCGCCTTGGCCTCCCAAAGTGCTGGGATTAAAGGCATGAGCCACCGCGCCTGGCCGCCCCGCCCCCCACTACTTTTTTTTTTTTTTTTTTTTTTTGAGACAGTTTCGCTCTTGTCGCCCAAGCTGGAGTGAAGTGGGGCAATCTCGGCTCACTGCAACCTCCGCCTCCTGGATTCAAGCGATTCTCCTGCCTCAGCCTCCCGAGTAGCTGGGATTATAGGCGCCCACCACCACGCCTGGCTAATTTTTGTATTTTTAGTAGAGTCAGGGCTTCGCCATTGTAGCCAGGCTGGTCTGGAACTCCTGACCTAAGGTGATCCACCCGCCACGGTCTCCCAAAGTGCTAGGATTACAGGTGTGAGTCACAGTGGCGATCTATGTCCCCCTTTTTATTCTGAATATTGTCTGTGCATTTTCTCAGTATCATGAATGTTTTTCATTTTTATAAGTGTTTTCAAAGACAAAACTTTGTCCCTATTCAGTATTTCTATTGGTTTTTAAAATTTCACTAATTTCTATTTTTTTAACTATTTCCTTCTGCTCTCTTTAGATTGATTTTCCTATTATTTGCAGATAACTTTGCTATTCTCTTTCTTGAGATGAATACTCTTAGCTCATTAATTTTCCTTATCTTCCTTTCAGTTTATTAAAGACTATAATTTTCCTACTAAGTACAGCTTTGCTTGTATCCCACAAATTTTGAGACATATGATTTCATTATCATTTCGTTCTGAACATTTCTAGTTTCCATTATAATTTCCCCTTTGACCCATGAATTTATCAAATTTTTTGAAAATGTATGAGACTTTTCTAGTTTTTTTTGTGTGTGTTTTTTTGGGTTTTTTTGAGACAGAGTCTCATTTTGTCATCCAGGCTAGAATGCAGTGGCAGCCTCAAACTCCCAAGCTTGAGCAGTCCTGCCTGCCTCAGCTTCCTGGGTAGCTAGGACTACAAGCACATGCCACCACACCAGGCTAATTTTTAAACTTTTGTAGAGACAGTCTCTCTTCCTTGCCCAGGCTGGTCTTGAACTCCTGGCAGATCCTCCCACCTCAGTCTTCCAAAGTGCTGGGATTACAAGTGGGAGCCACTGTGCCAGGCCTCTGGTTATCTTTTTAATTATACTTGTCTCTTGACTAACAAAAATATATTATAATACATTTTTATATAATATATTATATTTTTATATAATATATGCTTTATATAATATATATAATATTTTTCTTGAGACAGGGTCTCATTCTGTTGCCCAGGCTGGAGTACAGTGGCATGATTTTGGTTCACTGCAACCTCTGCTTCCGGGGTTCAAGTGATCCTCCCACCTCAGCCTCCCAAGTAGCTGAGACTATAGGCATGAGCCACCACAAATGGCTAATTTTTGTATTTTTTGTAGGGATGGTCTTGAACTCCCGGGCACAAGTGATCCACCTGCCTCAGCCTCCCAAAGTGCTGGTAACACTGGTATGAACCACCATGCTAGCTAGTTATCTTTTTATTTACTTCTAGTGATTTTATTTTTTTTTTATTTACTTCTACTCACATTGTAGTGAGAAACTGTATTCAGTATGATACTAATCTTTTGAAACTTGTGGTCTCATATGTGAAAATTTTATACATGTTCCTTTTGTGTTTGAAAAAAAATAAGGATGAAGCAGCTGTTATGTACAGTTAAGTGTGATATTCAAAAAGGTTAAAAATTCAGGCCAGGCACAGTGGTTCACACTTATAATCCCAGCTCTTTGGGAGGCTGAGGCGGGTGGGTCACCTGAGGTCAGGAGTTCAAGACCAGCCTGACCAACATGGTGAAACCCCATCTCTACTAAAAATACAAAATTAGCCAAGCGTGGTGGTGCATGCCTGTAATCCCGGCTACTTGGGAGGCTGAGGCAGGAGAATTGCTTGAACCCAAGAGCTGGAGGTTGCAGGGAGCCAAGATTGCGCCATTGCACTCCAGCCTGGACAACAAGAGTGAAACTCTGTCTCAAAAAAAAAAAAAGAAAATTCAATGGTAATATAAATTAACATGAATAAAATTTAAAAACATTTTCTAAATAAATTAACCTATATAGATTAAAATGCTCACCAAGTGATAACCATTGTAGCTCAAATTGTTCATTAAATAATTCTAGTAATTTTCAATCATTTATTAATTTTTTGAATTGTAGCCATAATCTTTTATTTGACACAGATACCCTTGTCTGAACCATGAATTGACATAGGAAACTAGATAAAGCCCTTCTAAGAATATCCACATTAAATTTATAGTCATTAAGTAACTTGTAGTCATGATAACATTTTAAAAAATCACTCTTTTTAAAAATTTTTTGTAGAGACAAGGTCTCCCTATGTTGCCCCCGCTGGTCTCGAACTCGAGCTAAAGCAATCCTCCACCTTCAACCTCCCAAAGTGCTAGGATTACAGGCGTGAGCGGCCATACCTGGCCTAAAAAAAAGAAATCACTCTTAACATCAACAGAATTATTTATGGGAGCTGAATCCTCTTTTTGGCTTTTGCTGAAGTACAATAAGCATAAATATGTTTTTAGCCCTTCAAATGCTTGCTGTTAGTTTCATGTATTCAATATTTGTTTAAATGTATTAATAACTAAGTCACAAAAATAATTTATTGATATACTTAATTATATTAAACCTAATCCCTCAGTCCAGGTGAGAGGTAATGTAACATGGCAGTTAAGAGCATACACCAGGGTACAGAACCTTCATTTAATAAACTTTCTGCTTCTTAATTCCCCCAACTAAATTTGTCTGGTAGAGAGAAAAAGATGTACTTTGGTAGTCATTTTCATTTATAACGTGAGTGTCATTAATGCCTACTGTAGGCAGGTATTCGTTGGGTGTTGGCACACTTATCCTATCTAAATAATAGGGAAATTAAACAAGAATGATAAAACTAAGGATGTGCATCCCAGAAGTTATTCATCCATAAACCATCCCCATAGGCCTCAATCATCTGCTGTAGATTCTATCCTGCCATGGGAGTGTATACTGTGCCAAGAGAATTAATATATTTTGATGATAACTGCAGTAGTACAATACTATTACTCTCATTTGACTGCTCTCTTCTTTCTGGATCTCCCAAGGCTGCAGTTCCCAAAGGGGCCATGTGAGAGTGACATGAGAAAAGTAGGCAACCCTACTCTTAGGAAAGCCAGATGGTCACTGGGCCTATGGATTTTTTGTGTGTGTTAGAGGGTGCCAGGCATGGGTCAGGAATAATTAGAATGGGTGCTGCCCTGTAGTTCTCCAGTGAGATGTTTGTTGACAGCCTCTTGCTGTCCCAGTTCTTAACTCTTTAGTTGCTATATAATTGGTTACTATAGGAAGACCCAAGGAAGGCAATGAAGCATTAAGATGACACTTAACAGGCTTGGGGCAGTAACTATTCAACCACTATGGATATATCAATATTTTAACAACCATTACAGCTGAACCAGTATCAGCTGAATAGCAGGCCTGAATGTAGTCTATAAATGCCATTAAGAGTAAGATTTTAAGAGGTACTGTTCTTTTATTTATTTATTTATTTATTTATTTTATTTTATTTTATTTTTTTGCAAGATAGGGTCTCTGTTGCCTAGGCTGGAGTGCAGAGGCACAATCCTGGCTCACTGCAGCCTCTACCTTCTGAGCTCAAATGATCCTCCTGCCTCACCCACCTGAGTAGCTGGGACAAAAGGGCACGTCACCACAACCAGCTAATTTTTGTACTTTTTGTACAGACAGGGTCTCCCTATGTTGCCCGGGCTGGTCTCAAACTCCTGGGCTCAAGCAATCCGCCTGCCTTGGCCTCCCAAAATGCTGGGATCATAGGCATGAGCCACTGCGCCAAGCTACTCTTTGTCTTTTAATTGGAATATTTAGTACCTTATAGTTATTGTAACTAGTAATGTTTGGATTTATTTTCAGCTATTCTTTGTGCTTTTTATTTATTATACCTTGTCTTTTTTTATTTTCCTTTCTTGCCTTCTTTTGGAATTTTTTTTCTCATTCCGTACTTTTTCTTGTACTAGTCTGGAAATTATAATCTTTCTTGTCTTTTGGTTCCTTGAAAATTTTAAATACCTATTAAAGCCTAAAGTTAACATATATAATTATCCCCCCAAAAACATAAAAACTTAGAATATCACCTCATCCTTTATTTTCATTTTACTTTGAGACAGAGTCTCACTCTGTCACCCAGGCTGGAGTGCAGTGATGTGATCTCCACTCACTGCAACCTCTGCCTCCCAGGTTCAAGCAATTCTCCTGCCTCAGCCTCCCAAGTAGCTGAGTTTACAGGCGCATGCCACCACGCCTGGCTAATTTTTTTGTGTTTTTAGTAGAGACAGGGTTTCACCAGGTTGGCCAGGCTGGTCTCACACTCCTGACCTCAAGTGATCCACCCGCCTTGGCCTCCCAAAGTACTGGGATTACAGGCATAAGCCACCACACCCGGCCTCACTTCATAATTTATATGCTATTATTGTCTTCTATTTTTGTTCCATCTCTGTTAATCCCAAAAGACATTATCAGATTAACATGTGCATACATATTTAACACTTTTTGTTCTTCATTCCTGCTAGCTTCTCAGACCTTCCGTTTGAAAACAATTTCCTTCTCTCTGAACTTAGAATTCCTTTATTGAAGGTCTGCTGGCAAACTTACTCAGCTTTGCTTGTCTGAATATGTATTTATTTCATCTTTGTTCTTGGCAAGGACAAAGAACCTGTGTTTGCTGGGTATAAATCTAGACTGAGGTTTTTTTCCTGGCATATTGAAAATAATTACCACTGTCTCTAGATTTATATTATGGTTGATGACTAATTGGCTATCACTCTCATAGTTACTCCTTTGAGGCCTTTTTTCTCTCTTTTTTTTTTCTAGACGGAGTTTTGCTCTTGTTTCCCAGGCTGGAGTGCAGTGGCGCGATCTCGGCTCAGCGCAACCTCCACCTCCCAGGTTCAAGCGATTCTCCTCCCTCAGCCTCCTGAGTAGCTGGGATTACAGGCATGTACCACCATGCCCAGCTAGTTTTGTATTTTTAGTAGAGACAGGGTTTCTCCATGTTGGTCAGGCTGGTCTCGAACTCCTGACCTCAGGTGATCCGCCCACCTTGGCCTCCCAAAGTGCTGGGATTATAGGCGTGAGCCACCGCACCCGGCCCCTTTTTTCTCTATCTTTTAAGATTTTATATTTATTGTCCCACAGTTTCACTACAATAGGTCTAGAAAGAATTCTTGCTTGGGTTTGTTGGGCTTCTTAAATCATGGCTTGGTGCTGTTCTTCAAATCTGGAAAGTTCTCAGCTATTATGTCTTCAAATAGTCCCCTTTATACCATATGATATGCTTATATGGTATAAGCGTACCATATAGTTAGCCAGAGTTCCTGAAGAAACTGGGACTATTTTCTTTAGGAACTCTGGCTAACTATATGGCACGCTTTTTCTCTCTATGCTCTATGTTACTAAATCTTTTCATATTTTCAATCTCTGTGTTTTCCAGGTCTGTATTCTAGTTAGTTTCTTTGCTTCTATTTTCCAATATGTGAATTATCTCTACAGCTGTGCCTAATGTGTTCTCATGGAGGACAGCTTGACAGGGTCTGACATACTATAATTTATTAACATTATCAATTTTACTTTTTCAAAATGTCATTTTAGAAGTTGATACATTTATTTTGATAATGTTTCTATCACTTAAAACATTTTTTGAACTCTTTAGAAAATACCTTCTAGTCCTTTTATCTTTTTTATGGCCAAATTCCTTATATTCTGGTCTCTATTAAATTCATAATTTTAATTTTTACATTCTGTGTCACCCCCTCCTTCTCGGTATTGAGAAGTCCTTGTAGGTAACAGTGGTTAAGCTACCCGGTAAGCTGATTTAACTCATATTTAACTGAAGGATATGAGAAATTATCTCCTTTAACACAGATATGTCATCTATCTGTAAAATTACTTTCAGTCCTGCACAAATGTAGGGCATACTAGATGAAGTAAGAAGACTGAAAAATTAAAACACTGAAGTATTTCCACTCATCACCCCGATAAAGATGAAAAAGACTGGCAGTATACAGTGTTGCCAAGGGTATGGGGAGACAGGCACTTCCATATGTGTCTAGAATGTAGGAATCAGAATATAGTAATGAGAATTAGTATGATCTTTGCAGAGGGCAATTTAACAATAGGTATAAAAATCTTCATAACAATAACTCATTCTAGGGATTTATCCTAAAGATATAAATACAAAATATTTGTTCAAAGAAGTTTTATTTAAACTAATGAAAAATGTTAAATAATGTTATAGGAATATATTTATTAACATAAGCAGTTCACAATATACTGTAAGGAAAAAAGCAAGCTACAAAACAGTGATTCCATGTTTATATTAAAATAAACATACACAAAGTAAAAATTTCCTTAAATATCCATTTAATCTCTGGGATCATAAGCGATGTTTAGGGTATTTTTTGCTCATTTATTGTCTAGGTTTTACACAATGAGCATATATGTTAATTGTGTAATTTAAAATTATTGAATTAAGTGCAAGAGTTCCTAACCACCTTTTACAAAACTGTTATGAGAAAATGCATTCTAGATTCAAACAAAAACTTTAAGCAATATATCCCTTATTCTTACAGCTCTAAAATCTGTTCTTCTGATTATACTCCCACCTAAAATCCCACATCCAAAAAGTAGAAATAGCTACCTCTGAATTCCTGAAAGTATCGGTAGGAGGCTGGGAGGAAAGGGGCCGGGATGTGAAGACAGAAACTCAGTATTTGAGAACAGACTGTTAGTGTTTTGAGGGAAACTTTAGGAATAGGGCTTGGCTGAAGGAAGGAGGCTGCGAGGTTCCATGAATAAGTTTCAGCAAAATAGTTTCTCTCACCAGTTTTCCACCTTATTCAGGTGTGCATCCACTACTACATGCTCCAACCAATTGCTGTTGAGACCCCAGAGATCCCAGCACCACATGTGATTAGGAAGCACTTGCATCACTGAAATGGAAGAGAGTCTACTTGTGCACAGTAATTCCTGCTTCTATTCCTTTGCTCCTTCCTTAGCAACTTTAGGTCTTCAGTAAACTTTTTTTGCTTTGTAAACCTATTCTTTTAACCTTCTGTAACATGACATGCTGCCCTTCTACGACCTTTGACATACCAATCATCCCCATTTGAAATACTTCTATCCCTTTCCCAACCCTATCTTGACTAATTTATTTCCTACTCATTTTTTTGATTTTGATTTAGGTGTCACTTCCTCAGGGAATCCGTGAACACAGAGTCCTAACAGGTTCCTTCAAGACTTTATCTCAATTAACATATATATTTTATGCATTATTTAGTAAGGCTGTCTACTATCTAGTTGAACCATTAAGTCCCAGGCTCAATGAAAACAGTGCCATTAGCTGGTTTTGCTCAGCACGGTTACTCCCGCATTTGGAACACAGCAAGTGCTCAAAATACACGCCGAATGAGAGAATGAATTAAAGAACACCTGGGTAAACAACCAGCAACCGAGAGGCTTTGATGGGATAAGAATTACATTAACTATGTCACCTCATGGTGGAACTGTGCAAATTTTTTCTTTTGATGGCGGACTTGTGTACTGACAAGAAAGTTTTAAATAGATAGATTTTGGAACTTCCTGTTAAACCAAAGCTATACAATAAATATTTAATCAGCCAAGAAAAAGGCTGTAGTCTAGCCTGGGGACTTCACAAATGACCCAAATCATGAGAGCCACGTCTCTACAGTGTCTTACTACTGTATCTTCCTTGAGCAAAGGAACGCACTTGTCCCATCATGGCAAGTTCAGGTACAGAGTGCAAGGAATCTACAGCCTTCCTACCCCGACACAGGTTTAGGTGGGAAAACGCGAGCCTAGGATGGGGAGAAAGTGGACATTTATTCAAAATGTATTTACTGAGCACCTACTGTGTACCAGAATGCCCTAGTTGTGGGTTGGCTCTGACAGGTCTGCTGTGTGGCTTCGGGCATTTCTCCTTCACGGAGCCCACCCAAGTCCTGAAGGCGAGCAAGTGGGGCCCCGCCTTCCTGCCTCAAAAAGCTGGGCTGGGGGTTCCAGGGGACGAGAATGCGCTTCAGAAAGTGCCAGGAGGCACGAAGGCCAGCGGCCCCAAACGGCCTTGCTAACCTGGGCCCGGGCCGGGGGAGCGAGCCCAGGACTGCCGTCCGCTGGCAGCTGAGCCGGGCGGAGGCGGGCGCCCGCCCTCCAAGGGGCCGCGCTTACCCGTCGGGTGAGTACTCCAGGTTGAAGACGGCGCCGTGGGTGCGGGTGCTGAGGTACACCGAGTCCGCGGGGTGGATGGAACCGTAGAGGCTAGTCATGGTGCGAAAATTGTCCCGCGCCGGGTCCACGAACAGACCGCGGCCCAGGCTGCGCTCTTTCAGCCACCCGAACAGCCTGGCGCCAGGGCCGCCCAGGCCCGCGCAGAGGCCGTGTCGGCCCCGGCTCTCGGCCTTGCAGTCTGGCCCGGGCCGCCGGCGCGGAGGGGAGGGAGGTGACGGCTCTCCCTGGGCGGAGGCAGCCGAGGACTCCGGATCTCCGGGCAGCTCGAGCTCTCCGGAGCGCGGGGCCGGGGACAGCGATGGGGCGCCGGGGCGGCTAGGGCTCCGGGTGGGTGGAGGGGGATGGGTCGCATCAGCCCCGGGATGTAGCGGCGAGGGCGGCCTGGTGGCTGCTGCCTGCCCCTCGTGGGGCACCGGCTCCTCAGCCCCGGCTCCGGCCGATCCGTCCCCTCCAGGGCTATGAGGCCCAAAGGGAAACATGACCAACACCCCCGCCCCCCGCTCCGGGCCACTGCCCCGCCGGCCGACACCTCAGTGCCCCCGTTCAGCTGCCACTTCCGGCGTGCAGCGGCCTAACGTCACCGGCTGGAAACCCGCGCCGTCCCCCCCCCCCCACCCCCGCCACCGTCCGCCGGGGACCGGGAAAGCTGAGACACCGCCGGGCTTGGGGCGCCGCAGCACCGGGAAGGGAGGTAGGGAGCGAGCAGTTACCTGTGTGAGCGACTGAGGATGCCGGGAGCTGGGCTATATGGGGCGTTAGCATCTGGGCACCTGAACTGGGTGGCAGAGAGTCGGTCTGTAGTTGTCAGTGAGTGATGGCCGCGTGCCTGGGAATGAGTGACCTGACCAGTCAGTCCTGTGAGGCTGAGTATGTACTGGTGTCTCCACTTTACACTGGGATCAGCGAGGGATTAAGAATTAGTGCATTACGTGCAGGCCACACAGAATAGGTGGCATGCCATTCTTTTTTTTTTTTTTTTTTGAGATGGAATCTCGCTGTGTCGCCCAGGCTGGAGTGCAGTGGCGCGATCTGGCTTCACTGCAACCTCTGTCTCCTAGGTTCAGGCAATTCTCTGCCTCAGCCTCCCGAGTAGCTGGGATTACAGGCGCTGGCCACCACACCCGGCTAATTTTTTTTTTTTTTTTTTTTTTTTTTTTTGTACTTTTAGTAGAGACGAGGTTTCACCATCTTGGCCTGGCTGGTCTTGAACTCCTGACCTCGTGATCCACCCGCCTCAGCCTCCCGAAGTTCTGGGATTACAGGCATGAGCCACTGCGCCTGGCCAGTGTGCCCAACTCTTAAAGGCACAAGCTCAGGGTGACCACAGGCAACTTCTTCCAAAACCTATTTGTCACAAGGCAGAGAGACTCAGAGGAAACAGGTTTGGATGTGCTACCCAAAGAATGGCTGAGATAGCCAGTCTTTGTATCTGGGCTTAAATGAAAGATGGCAAATAGGTGATGGTTACTTTTATGGATCAACTTTACTGGGCTAAGTGATGCCCAGATAGCTTGGAAAAACATTATTTCTGTGTGTGCCTGTGAGGGCATTTCCAGGACAGATTAGCATTTGAATCAATAGAAGATCTGCCCTCACCAATGTGGACAGGCATCATCCTATTCATTAAAGACTGAAAAGGAACAAAAAGGCAGAAGAAGGGTGATTTTACTTTCTCTTCTTAAGTTGGGACATCCATCTTCTGCTCTTAGACATCAAAACTCTTGGTGTTCCTGGCTTTGGACTTGGGGACTCATCGTCAGTTTTCGGGCCTTCAGTCTTTGACTGGGAGTTTTATACCATTAGCTCCTCTGATTCTCACACCTTCAGACTCGGACTGAATTACACCACCAGATTTCCTGGTTCTCCAGCTTGCAGACCGAAGGTCATGGGACTCTTCTACAAGGATATGAACCAATTCCCATACAAAATGTTCTCTTATATGTATATCTCCTATTGCTTCCACTTCTCTGGAAAACCCCTGGATGGGTCCTATCTACTGTAGCAGCCTACTTGCCTGGCGTTCACCCTCTTCATATGTATGCCAGCACGTGTGTCCTACTGAACCCATCCTAGAAGGCCTAGCCTGTCGAATTTTGTAGCTGTTACCTAGCTTTCCTTGCCTACTAGCCAGGGTAGGACAACTATTTGAGTAACCAGTCTATAGATTAGCCACTGGTCCAGGAGGCTGCCAGACCAAAAGTCTTTGCCGATACAGACTCATGCTTTTAGGAATTTGAATTGGGAAATGAGAAGTGAGGCAGTTGGCCATGATGGTTGGGACTGAAAAGTCATAAGGCAGAGTGAGGCCACTGGAGTCCTGTGCAAACCAAAGGAGTACGAGAAATCATGAGAAAGCAGCAGCCATGAGACAGAACAGACTCGGGGTAGAGGGTGAGGAAGAAAGTTGATGGCAGGAGGAGATACAGATACATGAAAAAGTCTACTCAGAACAGGCTAGACTTGTTCTTGGCAGAGTCCCCTCGGGTCTTCCTGCAGAGTCCTTGAGGTACCAGAATGATGGCTCAGTTTCAGTTTCAGTTTCCTGTGGGATGATCACTTGATTTCACAATACCTGAACCAGGATTCATGCACTGACAAGAAGAATCAAGGGCCAGGCACAGTAGCTCACACCTGTAATCTCAGTGCTTTGGGAGGCCAAGGTAGGAGGATCTTTTTTTTCCCAGGGTCTCACTCTGTTGACCATTGTCGAGTGTAGTAATACAGTCGTGGCTCACTGCAGCCTCAACCTCCCAAGCTCAAGCGGCAGGAAGATCCTTTGAGGGCAAGGAGTTTGAGACCAGCCTGGGCAACATCATGAAACTCTGTCTGTCTATGAAAAATAACAAAATCATTCCATTGTGGTGATGCATGGTTGTAGTCCTAGCTGCTCATAAGGCTGAGCCAGGAGGATCCCTTGAGCCCAGGAGTTCAAGGTTACAACGAACTATGATCACCCCACTACACTTCAGCCTAAGCAACAGAGTAAGACCCCATCTCAAAAAAAAAAAAGAATCGGAATGACAACCAAGAAAACACATGTGTCCTTTCAACCAGGGAGCCTTCTGTAGCCCAAAGAAAACAATGTACTCAAGGAGTAAGTGATCCTATCATATAAGCTTATTGAAAAATAAAAAGCAAACATTCATATAATGTTTAGTATGTGCCTAATATTATGCTGAGTAAAGAGATCCTATCATATAAACTTATTGAAAAATAATAAGCAAACATTCATATAGTGTTTAGTATGTGCCTAATACTATGCTAAGCTGGTTCATATATATTAACTCAAAACTCAAGATATGTTGGTATGATTATTATCCCCATTTTAGAGATGAGAAAACACAGACACAAAAAAGTCAGCCTGAGAGTGATAAAGCCAGTAGTCAAATCCAGGCAATCTAGGTCCAGGTTCCATGCTCATAACCAGGTGCTATACACACATTTGTAGATTGGCTTGGATCTACAGCTATCACTGTACATACAAGCTCCTTGCCAAGGATGGCAACTCAATAGTATTTAAAAAAAAAAAAAAAAAATTCAAGCCAATCTACAAATATCAGCTCTAGCTCCCCTTTTCTTCTGAACACTTTTAAATTCTGAACCTTTGAATAACTGTAATCCCATAAAAAAGAACAACTTCTATTTGTTGAGTAAGTGCTTCACCAGGCTTATTGGTAGGAACTTTGCAAGCATTGTCTCTAAATCTCCCTTTACTGGGGGCAGCCATAACTTGGCTACTATGAGGAAATGCAAGCTCAGTATTGCCACAGCTACAGATTTTTCAAAAAATGCCACATATGGAAGTTCAAAATGAGGCCTGCTGTAGGCTCAATGATGCCACAAGAAATAGGACATAGGACGATATACCTAACACAGCAAGGAGATGCCTTGTGTGGCCATGAGTAGATCTTTGAGAAAAGACAGAGTCACTCTGTTTTACAGGCGTGAGCCACTGTGCCTGGCCTCATATTCTCTTTATTTAAGAAGATACCTGAAGTTATGGACCTCTAGCAAAATGGACAGGTAAAGCAAGAAAGTGGAATAAAAGTGATCTAAGTGGATCTAAGAAGGACAGCAGTGCAGGAAGGTACAAAAGACAGGTGTACAAAAAGGGAGGAAATATGACACATGCTGCAACATGTATGAACCTTGAGAACATTATGCCAAGTGAAATCAGCCAGTCACAAAAGGACATATATACTGTATGGTTCCACTTCTATGCAGTACCTAGAGTTGTCAAATTCACAGAGACAGAAAGAAGAATGGTGGATGCCGGAACTAGGGTGAGGTGGGGATGGGGAATTATTGTTTCATGGGTACAGAAGTTCAGTTTTGCAAGATGAGAAGAGTTCTGGAGATGGATGGTGGTGATGGTTGCACAACAGTATGAATGTACTTAACACTATGTATGTACTGAATGTACAAGTAAAAATGGTTAAGATAAATGTTGTCAGGCATATTTTACCACAATTAACAAAAAGACAGCTGTGCAGCAGGCCTGAAGAGCAGTGCCCCCAAAGTGGGAGGAGCACAGAGTGGGAAGTCTCCAGAGGAAAAATGGAAATGGAAGTTTGGAATCTATTAAGGTGAGGCAAAAGACTGCAATGCCAGAGTAGTAGAAAAAATTAACAAAGTATATAGAATAACAAGCAACGAACTGAAATGAGGCAATCACCAACTCCATGAAAAATAAAGGATTGTGTAAAATGTACAATCTGTCAAGGCAGATAACAATATTTGCACTGGTAATATTGTAAAAAATGGCTTCTGATTTAACCAGAAATTCTGCTGTAACTATGCCATGTGTTAGCAAAGCGTGGAAAGGGAAGGATGAAGAGTGTGGAAATAGGAAGAGCCAAAACCACATCTACCTTGTCAGGAAGTCAACACATTCTCTTAAAATTAAGAAATCAAGCAGTATCAGTGTATTATATTTAAACACTGAGGTAAAATATCAGATAAGGCCGGGCGCGGTGGCTCAAACCTGTAATCCCAGCACTTTGGGAGGCCTAGACAGGCGGATCACGAGGTCAGGAGATCAAGACCATCCTGGCTAACCCGGTGAAACCCCGTCTCTACTAAAAAAATACAAAAAAAAAATTGCCGGGCGAGGTGGCGGGCACCTGTAGTCCCAGCTACTAGGGAGGCTGAGGCAGGAGAATGGCATAAACCTGGGAGGCGGAGCTTGCAGTGAGCTGAAATCCAGCCACTGCACTGCAGCCTGGGTGACAGAGCAAGACACTGTCTCAAAGAAAAAAAAAAAATCAGATAAAATTGCTGTAGATGAAGGTGGTTGTCTTTTCGGATGGGAACTGGAGGGTGGCAATGGGTAGGAATTTTCCCGTCTTCTCAGACTGAAGCTTCGTATCCTTAGGCATGAAGTCCCGTTTCCACCCCCCAATCCCCACCCCCAAGCACCTGGCATCCACTGCTGTTTTTCAGAAGCCTTGTAGACTCAAAATTACCTGCACTATTTAGGTGAAAACTAAAAGTGGATATTTTCAAAGGTGTAAGTCATGTTACTGTTTTTCCTCAGGTATACTGTTTTCAGCCTAGAGCAAAGGTAAACTTTTAAGTGGTCTCTGCAGGGATATGTGACATTAAATGTTCATAAAGCTGGAGAAACACCTAGCAAGTTTAAGTTAGTGGAGCTTTTCCTGGTACAGAAACTCCTTCACAGAGTTCACACAATGCCTTTGATACACTGGTTTCTAGGTTCTTGGGATCTGAGTGTGTATGTGCATTTGCACAAATTTGGTAGTTTCAATCTGGTGTGTTTGATGCTATGATAAATTATGGACAGTGAGCTATGGAAACACAGATGAGGGACAGTTCAACAGAGGGTCAGAAGATACTCCTTGGAGGAGCTGGTGATCAAGCCAGTTTTTAAGGAGAGGTTAAGCAGAGGGAGGGAGACTGGATTGTTAAGCAGGGTGCATACAAGGCATGAAGAATGGCACAGATAAGGGCATGTTTGGTAAATTTACAAGGGATTTGGTGTTGCTCAAGAAATGGAAGTCAGGGAGAAACAGAATGAGGTGCAGGGTGAGCAGAGGAGAGGGTCACAGAGAGTCTTAGTTTTTTCCCTGTAGGTGATATGATGCTCTTGGAAGGCGTTCAGGCAGGAGAAAGGCATGGTCGAAGCTGTGTTTGTTGTTTGTTTTGCAACAAGTTTTTCCATATATTTGCCCCATCAGGCTGAATTGTCATCAAGAAGGTATCTATTTTGCCTGTCTCCATATTATGTTTTTAGTTATGAAAAATTTTCAAACAAAATTAGAGAGAAGAGTATTAAAAATATAACTGTATGCCCATCATCCAGATTCCATTATTAGGTTTTTGCCACATTCAATTCATCTCTCTTTCTCTCTCTCTCCCCTTTTTCTGTGAAAATAATTCTTTATTATGGTAAAATATATACAAACATAAAATTTACCATTTTAATCATTTTAAGGTATACAGTTCAGTGATATTAGGTACATTCACATTGTTGTGCATCCGTCACCACCATCCATATCCAGAACGTTTTCGTCTTTCCAGACTGAAACTCTGTACCCATGAAACAATAACTCCCATTGCCCCGTCTCTCCAGCCTCTGGCAACTAAATAGCAACTTTGTGTCTCTATGGTTTGAAGGCATTTCATATAAATGGAATAATACAATATGTGGCCTTTTACTTAGCATATTTTTTAGATCAATTTTACATTGTAGTACATATTAGCATTTAGTTCCTTTTAGGTTTAAATAATATTCTATTGTATGATATACCATGCTTTGTTTATTCACTTATCAGTTGCCGGACATTTGCATTATTTATACTTTTGGCTATTAATCATTATGCTGTGAACATTCATGTCTAAGGTTTTGTGGAAACATAAGCTTTCAGTTTTCTTGGGTATATCCTAGAAGTGGAATTGTCTGCCTGCCTTTCTTTCTTTCTCCCTCCCCTCCCCTCCCCTCCCCTCCCCTCCCCTCTCCTCCCACCTCCCTTCTGCCCTCCCCTCCCACCTCCCTTCTGCCCTACCCTCCCCTCTCTTCCCCTCCCTTCCCCTCTCTTCCCTTCTCTTTTCAGAGATGGGGTCTCTGTTACTCAGGCTGGTCTCAAACTCCTGGGCTCAAGTGATCATCCTGCCCAGCCTTCTACAGTGCTGGGATTACAGGCATGAGCCACCAGGCCCCTGGCTGGAATTGCCATGTTATATGGTAACTTCATGTTTGCATTATTTATACTTTTGGCTATTAGGAAGTGAGCTATGGGAAGGGAAGGGAAGGGGAGAAAGAAAGAAAGGTAGGCAGACAATTCCACTTCTAGGATATACCCAAGAAAACTGAAAGCTTATGTTTACACAAAAATTTAGACATGAATGTTCATAGCATAATGATTAATAGCCAGAAGTATAAACAATGCAAACTTTATGTTTAAGAAGTTGCAAAACTGTTTTTCAGTTTTCAAAGTGGCTGTACCATTTTACAATTCTACCAGCAAGATGAGGGTTCTGAAATTTCTATATCCACAACAATACTGGTTATAATCTGTCTTTTTTATTGTAGCCATCCTAGTGGAGGTGAAGTGATATCTCATTGTAATTTAATTTGAATTTCCCAGATGACTAATGATACTGAGTATCTTTGCATATGCTTATTGGTTGTTCATATATCTTCTTTGAATAAATGTCTATTTGGATCCTTGGCCCACCTTTAAATTGGGTCATCTATCTTTTTATTATTGAGTTGTAAAGTTCTTTATATATCCTAGATACATGTCCCTTATCAGACATATAATTTTAAAATCTTTTCTCCTGAATAGTGAGTTATCTGTTCTAATTTTGATAAAGTCAGATTTTTCTATTTTTTCCTGAATGTGATTTTGGTGGTATAACATCTAAGAAACCACTGTCAAATCCAAGGTCACAAAGATTTGCCTCTGTATTTTCTTCTAAGAGTTTTATAATTTTAGTTCTGAGATTTAGGCCTTTCAATCATTTAATGTTTGTATATAGTTTAAGATAGGGGTCCAACTTCATTCTTTTGCATGTGTATATCCAGTTGTGCCTACACCATTTATTGAAAACATTATTCTTTCCCCATTGAATTGTCTTGGCACCTCTCTCAAAAATCAGCTAATCATAAGCATGAAGGGTTTTTAAAAAATATTTTTTCCCATCTCTCAACTTTTAGCTGAAGATGATGGGTTATTTCTGTATCTCAATTCCATTTCATTAATCTGTGTCTATCCTTATACCTATACAACATTGTCTTGATTACTGTAGCCTTGTAGCAAGTTTTGCAATCAGAAATATAAGTTCTTTTGTTCTGACAAAAGAAGAACTTTGTTCTTCTTCAAGATTGTTTTGGCTATTCTGAGTCTCTTGAATTTCCATACAAACTTTAGGAGCAATTTGTCATTTTTTTGCAATGAAGGCAGTTGGAATTCTGAGAAAAATTGGATTGAATCTGTATTTCAATTTTGGGAATAGTGTTATCTTAGCAATATTTTTTAAAATTATTATTTTTTGTGGAGATGTAGTCTCACTTTGTTGCCTAGGGTGGTCAGGAACTCCTGGGCTCAAACAGTCATCCTGCCATGACCTCCCATTAATAATATTAAATCATCTGAACCATGAAAATGGGGTGGGGTGCCTTTTCAATTATTTAGATCTTTGTTAATTTCCTTTAACAATACTTTGTAGTTTTCAGAGTTTAAGTTTCTGACCAGGCACAATGGCTCACGCCTGTAATCCCAACACTTTGGGAGGCTGAATGTGAGGATTGCTTGAGCCCAAAAGTTCAAAATCAGGCTGAGCAACATAGTGAGACCTCCATCTCTACAAAACTAAAAAAAAAAAAAGTTTGACATTTCTTTTGTTGAATTAATTCCCAAATATTTTCTTTTCTTTGATGCTATATAGTGGAGTTATTTTTAAAGTTTTATTTTGGGGTTGTTCATTTCAAGGGTACAGAAATATAATTAATTTTTGTATATCCTGCAAGCTTGCTGAACTTGTTAGTGTTAGTTCCAATGTTTGCATGTGGGGGGGTTGGAGGGGTGGGTATCTTAGGATTTTCTATATACCAGATCACATCATGTGCAAATATAGATGGTTTTAATTTTTCTTTTCCTATCTAGATATCTTTATTGCTTTTACTTACCAAATTACCCTGGACAGAACCCCCAGTATAATGTTGAATGGAAATGGCAAGAGCAGACTTCCTTGTCTTATTCCTGATCTTAAGTGCAAAGCTTTCAGTCTTTCACTATTAAGTGTTATCTGTGGGTTTTTCATAGACGTCTTTTATCAAATGGAGGAGGTTCCTTTCTAATCCTAGTTATTGAGGTTTGGTTTTGTTTTTGTTTTTAAATCATGACAGGGTGTTAGACTTTCTCAAATGCTTTTTCTGCATCCTTTGAGATGGCATAATACATTAATTGATTTCAGATGTTAAAAGACCTTGCATACTTGGGATTAATTCTACTTGGTCACAGTATACAGTCCTTTCTATATGTTGCTGGATTCAGTTTGCTAGTGTTTTATTGAAGATTTCTGTGTCTGTATTCATAAAGGATATTGATCTGTAGTTTCCTTTTCCTATGATGTCTTTAGTTTTGATATCAGGGTAATACTGGCCTCATCAAGTGAATTGGGATGTGTTCCCCCCTCTTCTGTTTTTTGTAAGAGTTTGTGATAACTGGTATTGATTCTTATTTAAATGTTCGGTATAATTCACCAGCGAAGCCATCTGGGAATGGGCAGACTCTACCTTATTGCTATTACTGATGAGTTTGATATTACCACCTGATCTGGTTTGGTTGTGACCCCACATAAATCTCACCTTGAATTTTAACTCCCATAATTCCCATCTGTCATGGGAGGAACCTGGTAGGAGGTGATTGAATTATGGGGTAGATCTTTCCTGTGCTGTTCTCAGAATGCTGAGTAAGTCTCACAAGATCGGATGGTTTTAAAAACAGGAGTCTCTCTGCACAAGCTCTCTTTGCCTGCCACCATAAGATGTGACTTGCTCCTCCTTGCCTTCCGCCATGATTGTGAGGCCTCCCCTGCCATGTGGAACTGTAAGCCCATTAAACCTCTTTTTCTTCCCAGTCTTAGATATGTCTTTATCAACAGCATGAAAATGGACTAATACACAACCTCATGAGACCTTGTGCCAGTTATCAATGTATTGTCTCTCAGGTCCAAATTCATCCTTCACTGCCTGCTCTGAGAAAATGGATCTGAGCCTTACATTTTTTTTTCCTTTATTCTCTTTTGTGATGATATGCTTTATAGGTAGAAGGCCCTGAAGAGCCATTTCAGGAGGTTTTGCTTCCTGGTCTCATTGTGCTCACTGGCACACTTCTGCAGCACAGCACCTTCTCCAGCATCTGTTCCCGCTTTGATTGGTGGCCACAAACACTTGGCAGCCAGCAATATTCCTTAGCACCCTATTGGGCGGTTTTATAGCAGAGGCTTCCAGGAGACTCCTCCCCATGAATACGGTTCCTCAGCAACCTAAAAGTACCAGAAAATTCTAGAGGGTGGATTTATGGGAAGTTCCACTGGCAGATTCCCAATGACTTCTTGCCATTTAATGAGCCATAGCCGTACTCTCTTCAAAAGGGTCTCAATCAGCCCTGGCTGGAGGCGAGAGGCTCCTCCTTGGGAACTCTATCACAGCATTAGAGTAGCAGCTGTTCCTTATATCTGCTATTGTCATACTCTTTAAAGCTCTCTAGTTCTTATTAGCCAGTGCTTCTTTATTCCAATACCCTGTTATAGCTAATAATTCCTCATATATTAAACTGTCTCTATTCAAATGAGCATGGTTTGTCTCCTGATGAGGCTTTGACTGATAAAGATATATCAAGCTTTTCCATGGATCCATCTATGCCTGGTCCTTGTATATAGAAGGCATTCAATGAATATAGTCCCTTAATAACATCATGACACACAGTTTTCTTATGTAGTTGTCACAATTTCAGGCCCTTTCAGCCTTATATTTATTGAGGAGTTACTGTCTGTGCTCAGGAATCTTACTGTGTGGCAGGAGATAAGAGGAGAGAATCGGTAGCTAGAAGAATACAACAGCTAAAGTGGCCTTGGTGAATAGTCCAGAATGATTAAAAAAAAAAAAAAAAAAAAACTTAGAGCATTAAAAAAAATTGCATGAGATGATACTGCAGAGATAAGCTAGAGTCAGATGATGACAGGCCTTGACTTCTATTGGGAAAGGCAGTCTGCTGTGGCCTTGAGCATCTCTGCATGTGCTTGCTAAGTATGCCAAACACAAGGCCTAACTTTCCTCTAATACTGAACCATTTCTAGCTAGTCACATTGGTATTTAAGTAGGTTAAGATGACCACAGCATAACTACCATGCAACAGCTCACTCCCTCAGGGAAGGAGGCTGGTTTGTTTGCCACTTGCTACAAAAGATGTTAGGCCCTTGGCCCTGGATCCCTCAGTTGTGGTGCAAATTGCTGCATGTGCAACCACTGTCCGGGCCCATTGCATTTACTCCATAGGACTTGAGGACAGGCCAACCAGTGCTATACCATGCTGATACTTCCACTGTATGCTGTATTGAATAATAAATTGCTTCATCTGATCCACCAAATTTCATCTACATTGTTACCAATGGAGTTGTGGCAGGTGAACCTGCTTTCTTGCTTAGTCATCTCCTTTGGAGTCTTGCTATTTCTTGGTATTCTCTAGGAGGTTGGGGCTCTTCTCTAACAAAGGGTGCCATGACACAGGCACACACACACACTACAAAATGAAAATAAACATGAACTAGAAAGATGTTTCCTTGCTTGAGAAATGCAGATAAATGCCAAAGCTATTGGAAACCAGAAAACCAAGTAATTTTGAGTATTTAAAATCAGTCCTGTATTGTGATACACCAAGACCAAACTTGAATGTTATTCCACATAGGAATCTAACCAACAGAATTAGTTCAGATTTGGGGAATGATGGTGAGGAAACTATATTTTATGGAATTGCTAACACATTTAAAATAGTAGTTGGTAAGAAAAAGTGTGTTCTGGGCTGGGAGTGGCAGCTCACACCTGTAATCCCAGCACTTTCGGAGGCCGAGGTGGGCAGATCACCTGAGGTCAGGAGTTCAAGACCAGGCTGACCCATGCGGCAAAACCCCATCTCTACTAAAAATACAAAAATTTAGCCAGGTGTGGTGGTGCATGCCTGTAGTCCCAACTACTTGGGAGGCTGAGGCAGGAGAATTGCTTGAACCCGGGAGGCGAAGGTTTTCTGTGAGCCAAGATCGCATCACTGTACTCCAGCCTGGGCAACAGACCAAGACTCCATCTCAAAAAAAACACAAAAGTGTTCTTTTACTTTTTACAATAAATCCTGTTTGAGAAGTTATGATCCTTGTGTAAAAACATCTGTAGCAAGTAGTCTCTCATTTGTGCAGTGATAACTGTGGGCATTTATGTTTTTAGATTAAATCCTGTATTTGAGTAAAGATGTTAACAATACTTTCATGGACTTTTATGGTTAATTTCAGTATGTAAATTAGCATGTAGTTCATTTATAATTTTAGAAACTAGTAAACTAAAAAAAAATTTCACTCAAATTATCACTTCCTTTGTAACACCTATCCTGACCCCTGCCTTCCTTCCTTGTAGAGATAACTATTTCATCCTCTGTACCCTCAGGGCTGACACTCTATTCAGGTTGTTGCATCCACCTTAACACTTGCTATCTTCATGTGGAGACAGTGAACTCCCCCAAGGGCAGGGACCAGGACTCAGCTGCCTCCCCAGCTCAATTCCTGGCTGAAAGCAAATGCTCAACTAGTGTTGTTGGTTAAAAGGAATACATGCCCAACCTCACTAGTCTGTAAAGAAAAGCAACCGTGAGATGCCACCTTTCCAACTTCTAAACTAACAAAGATTAGTTATAAAGAGGAAGTTCTGGGAGGAGTCCAGAAAGCTACATTCTGGTCCAACCTTTCCAAAGGTCAATTTGGCAATTTCCCCAAGTGTCACACTAATGTTATGTAACCCCAAATTCAGGCTCATGTACCTGATGCAGAGCTGAAGCCAAATGCTAAGACACAGGTGCTTGGAGATAGAGAAAGGATTGTTCAACTGGGCCAAAGCAAGAAAGCAGAAGAGAAAGATCTCTCAACTGCAGCTTAACAAAGAGATGACAGCAGGCGTTTTTATGGGGTAGGGTGTAAAGGAGGGAGAGTTGCCAGGAAGATAGGGGAAAAGTCTGTGCCTCTACAGTCTCAGATAAAACTTTGAGCAACCAGACTTATAGGTGCCAGCAGCTGGTCGAAAAGTCCTTAATGGCATTCATTCCTTCTGCAAAATATTTTCATGATCCTGAAAGTTCTCTCTCCTGCTAGACAAAGAAACAGGACATCAGCAGTTTATAATTATATTGTGGGAACAAGAGATATTGGGCAAAACACGAGCGCTTACTATGTGCATGCAAGCAAGGGCCTGATCAGAATTTTCACTATGGCCGGGTGCGGTGGCTCACGTCTGGAATTCCAGCACTTTGGGAGGCCGAGGCCTGCAGATCATTTTGAGGTCAGGAGTTGGAGACCAGCCTGGCCAACATGGTGAAACCCCGACTCTACTAAAAATACAAAAATTAGCCAGTCGTGGTGGTGCATGCCTGTAATCCTAGCTACTTGGGAGGTTGAGCCAAGAGAATCACTTGAACTTGGAAGGTGGAGGTTGCAGTAAGCCGAGATCATACCACTGCATTCCATTCCGGGCGGCAGAGCGAGACTTGGCCTCAAAAAATAAAGCAAAACAGAAAAAAAAAAAAAAAAAACCCAAAACACCAAACGGAATTTTCAATACCTCAGTTACTAAAAATGCCAGAGAAAAATGCCAGAGCACTTAAATCTCAAGGGGCCTGGTTACACTCCGAATGGGGAGACGTAGGCCAGACGCACTGGAAAGGTGAGCAGTGCTTTGGCTGGAAACCCGTAAGCCTCTGACAGAGAACGGGCATACTCTACCTCGCGATCTGCAAGGAAACACACGGGCCGGCAGAGGGCAAATTGCGCACACCGCCTGCACCGGGCACCGGGCTCCGGCCTCCTCCGCATTCCGCAGTCGTTGCACTTTTCCCACTTTTATAACCAAGAGAGGAAGTACGCGCTGCTCGAAAACGCGAAACGCGCATGGGACCCTAGGACTCGTGCGCCCTCAACGGCTTGAAACCGGGTTCCAGACACTCGTTCGCGCCCTAGGGCTCCCGTCGCCCAGGTCCGGGTGCTCACTCTCTCCAGGGCGCAAGACCGCGAGGTGGCGAAGCACCTACTTGGCTGCGCGCGACGTGGCGGGGATGCTGCAGTCCCGCGCGCCCCACCCGCTCTGGGCGTGTCAGGGTAGGCGGTGTTCAGGAGTGGAGCCCCGCCCAGCCACCGCCTTCGGGTCCTGAGAAGACTCTACTCCTGGCCTCCCTGTTTCAGCTGTTGACCTGCGGGAGAGCTACACCGCTCGCCACATGCGGTCCCCTCAGGGTAGTGGGCCTCATGGGGCTCCGCCGCCAGATCTGGGCCAAGTTTCTTCCAGAGACTTCACTACCAACATGGGGTGTATGAAGGACGGTCCAGAGAACATTTCCCGACCTGCCTGTTTGCCTGACCTGAATGTGAGGTCCTTGAGCGCCCTTGAGCCGTGGCCTTGGGCCTGCCAAGATTGAGGCAGGCGTGGTCACCGAATACTTCTGGAGTGGGGAAGCGGGCACAAGTTACACTGTCCCTGCCACAGGAGCTCCCACTTTTGCCAGGGAAACTAACCTGGAGGTGGGAGCTCCTTTTATTTGTTGGCCTTTTATTATACCCAGGGGAAAACAGTTTGCCAAATTTGGAGGGTGTGTTAGAAATGATCTGTCTTAATCATCCTGAAAAATCTAAAAATTTGGCTGGGCATGGTTGCTCATGCCTGTAATCCCAGTACTTTGGGAGGCCAAAGTGGGCCGATCACTTGAGGTCAGGCGTTCAAGACCAGCCTGGCCAGCATGGTGAAGCGCTGTCTCTACTAAAAATACAAAAATTAGCCAGGTGTGGTGGTGCACTCCTGTAATCCTAGCTACTCGGGAGCCTGAGGTAGGAGAATCGCTTGAACCTGCGAGGCAGAGGTTGCAGTCAGCCGAGATGGTGCCACTGCAGTCCAGCCTGGGTGACAGAGCAAGACTCCGTCTAAAAATATATATATATAAAAAATATATATATATATTAAAATATATATTTATATATATTAAAATATATATATTTATATATTAAAATATATGTTATATATTTATATATGTTGTTATATATTTTATATATTTTTATATTATATATATATATTACATTGGAAGCAGGTGCCTCAAAGAGGTGAGCAGCAGAAAGGGAGGGCAGTTAAAGGCCATCAGTCAGTCATGGCCTCCCAGACCCTGGGAACTCTACCACTGCTGGAGAATCTGATCAAGCACTAATTGAAGGTTCTAGTTGACAGAGAAAACGGTGATTTCAAATAAGAACCTCAAAAGTCAGATGATTGGAAGCTCTATGGATTTGGAATTCAACTGCTTCTCAAGTGGGCAACTAAGTGTGCTCTAGGGAAATTTGAGTTACTTATATTCCAGGCCATGTAGGACTATCCCAAGCATGTGAAATATGTATATTTGCAGGGGGAAAAAGTCTAGGGAGAAACACACACCAAAGGAATACATTCGTTCATTCATCAGGCATTACCTATTTCATGCCACACCTTGGGCTCTAAAGAATCAGAACTACCACGTAGCAAGGGAGAAAAACGGGCAAGAATAAAACATCGTTTATTTCCTTATTTTTCTCTGTGTTTTCTAAATGTGACTAGATCTCTAACGACCAAGAAGGTTTTATTTATTTTGAAAAAAAATACTTTCCCTGTTAAAAGGTGAGCCACTCTTCTGAGGGCAGAGTCGGAAAGAAGGGTCCATAAGCCCACCTAGCGTCCGATTTCCTTTCTTTCTTTCTTTCTTTCTTTCGTTTGTTTGTTTGTTTGTTTGTTTGTTTAACAGGGTCTCACTCTGTCGTCCATGCTGGAGTGCAGTGGCGCCATCTCGGCTCACCGCAACCTCCGCCTCCTAGGTTCAAGTGATTCTCCTGCCTTCGGCCTCCCGAGTAGCTGGGATTACAGGTGCATGCCATCACGCCCGACTAATTTTTGTATTTTTAGTAGAGCCAGGGTTTCACCATGGTGGCCAGGCTGGTCTTGAACTCCTGACCTCAAATGATCCACCCGCCTCGGCCTCCCAAACTGCTGGGATTACAGGCGTGAGCCACTGTGCCCGGCCCCAGCGGCCAGTTTTCAAAGCCCCTCTGCTCAGCTTCCAGAGATCCCAGGAAACTCTAAGCGGGAGCATCTCGTATCCCCACGATGCGACTGGTCACAAAACACGCGACCCGAGACACTGAAAGTGGAGGCTTCTTGATGGATCAAGCTGCTTAGTTCTCATACCGACCCGCGGCCAGGCTGTAAGACAGGTGGTCGGCTACAGACACAATCACAGCCACCTTGGACAAGGACCCGTGAGCTGACAGCCATTAAGCTTCATAAACTGGTCCAAATCCAACGGGCCGCTACTGCCGGAAACGGAAAGTCCTCAAGGGCGGGTGTTGGAAGCAGAGCGGAAGCGGAAGGAGGGTACCGGAAACGGTGTTTGGTGGCGCCCGCGATGGCAGAACCTGTGTCTGTTGCGGCTGACTATCTCGCGGGCAGCCGGGCGCGCGCTGCACGCACAGTACTAGGTCAGGTGGTGCTCCCGGGTGAGGAGCTGCTCCTGCCGGAACAGGAGGACGCGGAAGGCCCTGGCGGTGCCGGGGAGCGACCGTTGAGCCTGAATGCTGGAGCGCGCTCGCGGGTGCGCGTTGTATGCGGCCCGGGCTTGCGGCGCTGTGGGGACCGCCTGCTGGTCACCAAGTGCGGCCGCCTCCGTCACAAGGAGCCCGGCAGTGGCAGCGGCGGCGGTGTTTACTGGGTGGACTCTCAGCAGAAGCGGGTGAGCTGGGACTCCGGAGGGGTGGTGCGGCCGTGAGAGTGATAGCCCTGGTTTGAGAAGACCTCTCAAAAGAAGAAGGGATGGGATCCTGAGGCCCTCTGTTGTTCAGGCAAACCTAGAGCCACCGTAGTCTTGTGCCCACTGCTGCATGTCCTTTGGAGGGACCGTGAACAATAGGAACATAGCCTGAGAAGGGCGACCAGGAGAGAAAAACGTTTGGAGACCGTGAGTCATGATTGTAGTCTTCAAAACTCCAAACGTCAGGGAGCAGCAGGCTTGCCCATTGAAGTCTCAGAGGGCAGGACCAGGCTCAATGAGTGGATGTCATAGGGAGTTAATTTCTCCTAGAACAGGTAAGAACTTTCATATAGAAAAAATTGTCTAACTATGGAATAGGCTTCCTTGGTTGTAAGGATTCCTTTGCCACTGAACTTATGCCACAAAGCTAGGAACTTACTGGTTGGGGTGCTGAAGAGATAATGGGGTTTGGACTCAATTAACAGACTACCAGAAGCTGCACACCTGACACTTTATGATGTGATTTTCTTTTACCGAAAGTGGCATATGATCAGATTTCTTTCTCTTTAAGGACAATAAAGTAACCACGAAGGACTTGCTGAAGGTATCTTCCAATGGTATCTTTTCATTTATGGCTGTTTTCTCATTCTATTTCCTTTTGTAGTATGTTCCAGTGAAAGGAGACCATGTGATTGGCATAGTGACAGCTAAATCTGGAGATATATTCAAAGTTGATGTTGGAGGGAGTGAGCCAGCTTCTTTGTCTTACTTGTCATTTGAAGGTGCAACTAAAAGAAACAGACCAAATGTGCAGGTAATTATGGGAGCCTTTGGTTTCAAAGTAAGAAACATCCATTCCCTAGAACACTCAGATATCCAGAAGGCTACCTGAATTGTCTCCAAAGTATGACCTAGATCTTTGAGCATGTATATAATTGCCCCAGGCTCCAAGAGTTTCTTCAGATGCTGCAGGATCAGAGCCACATAATTTTTTTTTTTTTTTAAACATTTACAATTTATTTTACATTGGCTACATTTGTTCTTGGGATGTTTCATTTCTACTGAGTTGAAAGGTTGTATCTGTCATCACCATTATTTGTTATGTCCATATCCTCGGGACAAGGATGTCTGTGTATGCTTAGAGGAGGGACAGGTGGTGCAAATTGACATTATCAGCTATCCATCCATCCTGGCTGTAGGTCCTAGGAGCTGATAGAGGAGTAATACTGTTACCTTGGGTTTTCAGGTTGGGCTTTTCAGGTAGCATAGTCACACGCTTCTTGTGTATCCAGCCCGAAATTTAGTGATTTCTTTGCCTCTTCTCGTTTACTTCTCATGCAAATTTATTTGCTTAATCTTATTTGATTCTGTCTCTGATTTTTGGCATGTCTATCCCTTTATCTCCACTTTGCAAGTTCAGGCTTTAGCTCTGTCTTGACTGGTCTCAGTCACTTAATCCTTAATCCTAAATTCATTAATCCTTGCCTCCACGCTTTTACCTCACCATCCAGGGTTTTGAGAGCTGACATCCTAACACAGTTACTTGCTCGAAAAGGAAAAACAAGATTCTCCAAAATCCACAGAATTCCTTGGCATTACACTCCAGGTGTCTTTCCTCATCCCTAATTATATCCTTCATACAGCCATACTCGAATCACACCAAACGCCATTAGACTCAATTTCCTGCCCTTATTCCTTTGCACATGCTGTTCCCTCTGTCTTGATTGCACTGTCCCTTCGCAGCCTGTGGAACACATTCTCATCCTTTGAGACCTAGGCTAAACACAACCACCTCTGTAAAGCCATCCCCAGTTGTGACTTTTCTCATATTTTTGCTCTAGCACTTACTGGATTTAGCCTCGACTGAGGTTTGTTTATATGTACCTCCCCACTGCCCTCCAAGACCAAATGCTTCTGAAAAGCAGAGAATGTTTTGTTCCTCTCTAGTTTACATAGTCACCAACAAACAGTGGGTACTTAATATGTTTTGAGTGAACAGAATTGAGTTCACTCTCCATTTCCTCAGTTTCATCCCTTTAAAGTTTAGCTCTATGAGGTTTTTAAGTAAATCTTGCAGGGAGAAGTGTCAGTGAATTATTGTTTTGTTTTGCTTTGAATAATTTGCATGCCGGAGTTCCTCTCTGTAAATCTGTAATTCTCTAGGGTAGTGCCACCTAACATAACTTTCTACAGTGATGCTGTTTTGTATCTGCACTGATTAGTATGGTAGCCACTAGCTGTTGAGCACTTGAAATGTGGCTAATGCAACTCAGGAAATTAATTTTAAATATCTAATTTTAATTAATTTAAATATAAGTTTAAACAATTGGCTACCTACCATATTGGACAGTGCAATCCTAGAGGTGTTCTCTGGCCTTGAGATGGCTCCTCGTCTGTGATTTCCTGGTTGGTGAAAGGGAATGATACATGTGTTCCTTTTTTTCCCCAAGACTCAACTTCAAAGTGACTGTGGGAATCCTGTAGTACAGTCAGTCCCTTAGCCACAGAACTGTAGGTGGCTGGTATTGATGCCTGTGAGAAAGAACCAATAGCAGCACCTGTAGTTTGCTGAGAGGAAATGAACTGGTTTTTAATATCATTGTAGGTTGGAGATCTCATCTATGGCCAATTTGTGGTTGCTAATAAAGACATGGAACCAGAGATGGTCTGTATTGACAGCTGTGGACGAGCCAATGGAATGGGTGTCATTGGACAGGATGGTCTGCTTTTTAAAGTGACTCTGGGCTTAATTAGAAAGTAAGTCCTGATGTCTGCTGCCTTGCCTGCCTTCTTTTATAATTATACATTCTTGGAAAGTTGGTTAATCTTCAGGATTCAGATTATTTGTAACATTTAAATTTCTCCTCAAAGTTAAAAATCAATATCCATTTTAACACATTTGGAAACTCATGAATTTAATCCTATCTTCTTGGAAACATATCAAATTCAGATGTGTTTGGCTGTGTAGTTTCTGGTGGGATAATACTTCATGCTTTAAGCTCTTACTCTGTATTAATGTCTTCCCTCCCAGGCCTGTTCGTTAGTTGACTCAGCCCAAATGTGAAAACTGGCCTTTCCCCTGTTCTGAGTCACTTGAATACAGATGCAGTCTGCAGTTGTACAGAATTATCAAATTTTTCTAATTATGGGGGTCACACGCAGCTTAGATCGTGATGTTCAAGGTTATGTAGCCATTCACAGAAGGCTTCTGACACTCGGTCCTGGTAAGTTTAATAGTTCCCACTGAGGCAGATTCTCTTTTTGGTGTTTAGAAATTTACCCACCCAAAGCTGTGCCATATTCAGGGGCTTTACTCCTAGAGCCCATGAAGTTCAGAGCTATCTTGTATGCCTCTCCTTGCTACGTATCCTAAAGATCTGGAGAATTAAGTTTGGACATCAGAGAAGCATGTTATTAACCAAGAAACATGTTATTAACCAGGCACCATCCTTATGGTTTGAAAGAGCCAATGTTCCTCTCCAAGTACTGAATTTAATGCAAGAGAATAATATGGTCAGGAAAGTAAGTTTAAAATGTCTTTTAGCACTGTAGGTGACAAAAAAAGTTATGATTCTCAGTCTAGAATTAAAGTGCTCTAACAATCTAGTGGAATGACTTTTACATTTTTTGTGAAGTTGGTAACCTAGGGAGTTTGACTTCTTCGTAAGGGATAGCCCACCTCTGTGATCTCTAATATACCTTTGAACATTGTAAAGTTTCTTGGAAGGAGGCAGCAAATGTTATCATGTGCCTTGTTCTTGTTGAACAACTACGGAGAACTCAGAAAAGGAATCACATTCTAAAGGAGACTCTGGACACACCTTCGCCACTTTATTAAATTTCATTTCCTTTTCTCTTCCCACAGGCTATTAGCTCCAGACTGTGAAATCATACAGGAAGTGGGAAAACTCTATCCACTGGAGATAGTATTTGGAATGAATGGAAGAATATGGGTTAAGGCAAAAACCATCCAGCAGACTTTAATTTTGGCAAACATTTTAGAAGCTTGTGAACACATGACGTCAGATCAAAGAAAACAGATCTTCTCCAGATTGGCAGAAAGTTGATATAGGTGGACTTTTTTACAGGTCAGTTGATGCAAAAACTATGGGTTTCCTGGGGAATACTTTTTTCAGGTGAACCTCTCCCCATTTAAATACTCAGAAGATAAGGTGTGAATGTATATTATCAGAGTCCTAAAGTATTTTTATAAGTAAGTTACTGGTTTTCACCCACGCTTTAGAGAGAAAATCATTGCAAAATCATATTTTCTGTTTCTGTACAATAAAGTTTACTAAACAGTATTATGGTTTATTTGGAGTTAACTCCCTTAGTATTGCTACAGCTTCCATAATTAACTGGAAGTCAGCAGTAAAATAATTTTCTGATTATAATAGTAAGCCAGGTTCACCAGAGGAAATGCAGACTACATGAAAAGTATAAAGCAGCAAAATGTCACCTGTAGTCCCATTATTCAGGGGGTGAGTATATAACAATGAAATATTGTGTGTTTTCCATTTACCAAGTACTGTGTTTTGCATGGATTAACTCCTTTATTCTTACTAACTGCAGAAGACACTTATCCTCATAATTGAAATGGAGGCAGAGAATTTAACTTGGCCTACATTCTCTGTATGTTCATCACATTGAAATTATAGCTTATATGCTACTTTGTAATATACTTTTGTCTACTTCAAACAGCATGATACATTTCACAACTTCCATTAAAAATTCATTAGTCACATATTTCATGTTATAGGATATTTTTGATGTAGTATATTTGATATATTTGGATATAGTTTATTATTATATAAATAATGAGGATTTCTGAATCCAAATCTGGCCAAGTCTTATTTTGCTAAAATCATTTCCTAGGAGCTAAGCTAAAACTCTTCTATGCTATTTAGTATATTAACCAAAACCTTTAAAGGTAAAAAGACTGCCGGGCAATCCACATCAGTGATTCTTGGTTTCTAGACCTCTTTGAGAATACGTGAGATATTATAGATCCCCTGAAGCCTATCCATAGAAAGTCATTTTTGGATGAAAGAGATTATAGAATTTATTGTTTATATGTTGATAAAGACCAAGGAGCTTTATGTGTTCCTAATGATGTTTTCTGAGGACTGGGTGGTTTTTTTACTTCAATAGATTTTAGGGCTACAAGTGGTTTTGGGTTACATGGATGAATTGTATAGTGGTGAAGTCTGAGGTGTACCAGTCACCTGAGTACTATATATTGTACCCAATATGTCATTTTTTATCCTTCCCCTTCCCCCTTCTGGGTGTCCAGTGTCTTTTTCCACTCTGTGTGCTTACCTGTAGCTTAGCTCCCACTTACAAGTGAGAACATTTGGTATTTCGTTTTCCATTCTTGAGTTACTTCACTAAGAATAGCTTCTAATACTATCCAAGTTGCTGCAAAAGACACTTGGTTCTTTTTTATAGCTGAGTAATATTCCATAGGATATATATACACACCACATTTTATCCATTCATTGGTTGATGGGTACTTAGGTTGGTCGCATATCTTTTATGATGAACTGTCTGGCCAGTGTTTAAATAATAGAAAGATACTGGTGTAATTTATTAGGTGATCACAGTCCTTAGGAATTAAATTGTGAAGGGGAGGGGACAGAGCAGAGAAGTAATCTTTTGGTTCTGGTTCTTTTGAGTTATTGAATACATTTCCTGAATTTGCTAGCTGCTTAACTAGCAAGTTAACTAACCCAAACTGTCAGAGTAACTGAAGCAAATATGTCCAACTGGGACATAAGGAACATGAGATTTGTGTATTAAGCAGGTTATCTAACATGCTCAAGTGTCAAAATGGAACACTTTCTAGCCATTTTCAAGACTGACTTTCATCAATACTGTGTTTGCTTTACAATTTAATCTGTTACAAAAACATATGAAGAATCTAGTTGGTACCAGGCTCAGAGAAGATAGAAAGATAGGTACACAGATCTGTCCTGTTAGGATCCTGCCATTAGGAAGAGAAGTCCTCCATGCACATACTCCACAGGGTAAGAGCCACAGGAGGGAACAAAATGCTATGGGGACTCAGTAGGGATAGGTCAGAACAGGCTGGATCCTGCAAAGCTTATTACAGAGCTGGGAGACGATAAGCATGATCAGACAAGGCTGGAGAAAGTCATCCAATTTTATGATGCCAGTTTAGTGAATATTAAACTCTTGATATAACCATTTAAACAATTTCAAGAGGTCTCTCACAAATAGATATACAACAGTTCAATTAGCACATCCAAAGCCATGTGGTTTTGAGGCTAATTCCTTGTTACATAAATTTTTTTTTTTCTTGAGACAGTCTTGCTCTGTCGCCCAGGCTGGAGTGCAGTGGCACGATCTCGGCTCACTGCAACTTCCACCTCGCAGGTTCAAGTGATTGTCCTGCCTCAGCCTCCCGAGTAGCTGAGACTACAGGCACGCGCCACTGCGCCTAGCTAATTTTTGCATTTTTAGTAGCGACAGGGTGGTTTCACCATATTGGCCAGGCTGGTCTGGAACTCCTGACCTTGTGATCTGCCCACCTCAGCCCCCCAAAGTGCTGGGATTACAGGCATGAGCCACTGCGCCCACCACATTAACTTTGTATTACTTATCTGGGCACTTCTTGTGAGCCAGGCACTATGGGAAATTAAAAAGCATTAAATGTGGTCCCGGACATTAGCTTACTGTGAAGCTCTGAGAAGATGTCATGCAAAGGCAATTATGTGCCACTGCCACCCTCTGCCCTGCTCTTTGGTCAAGGTAACTCCAGCACCTCACTCCTGCAGCTGCAATTTTTTTTTTTTTTTCTTTGAGATAGAGTCTTGCTCTGTCACTCTTGTCACCCAGGCTGGAATGCAGTGGCGAAATCTCGGCTCACTGCAACCTCCACCTCCCGAGTTCAAGTGATTCTCCCACCTCAGCCTCCCAAGTAGCTGGGACTACAGGTGCATGCCATCACACCTGGCTAATTTTTGTATTTCCAGTAGGGACAGGTTTCACCATGTTGGCCGTGCTGGTCTTGAACTCCTGACCTCAGGTGATCTGCCCACCTCGGTCTACCAAAGTGTTGGGATTAAGGCGTGAGCCACCACGCCTCGCCACGCACCTGCAATCTTAGGCCCATCATTCCACTGAGTTCCGAAGAATATAGCCTTTTCCTGAAGTAACTCCTTTCTTCAATGCTTCAGGCCAGTTGCAAGTCTCTAAGTAAGTCGACAGGATATCAAACACTGTTAGAGAGTAAACAGAAAACACAGTAACCACACAGAGGAAAAAAAGAATGAGTAAATGAAATGAAAAGGATGTTCTGTAATATTTCATTGAACCTATTCTGCACCATATGTGGTACTAAGGTCCTGCTGGGAGAGAGGCAAGGACACAAGCTCTGCTTACTCTCAAGGACTTCAACTTACTCTGAAAGATACAGGCCTGTAGGGAGTAACAGAAAGGAACACAGTAAAATGGGAACACAGAAGGGTCCTGCCATGGCCTGGGATGGGGAAGGAAGCCAAGATGTTCCTGAACTGAACCCTGAAGATCAAACAGGAATTCAATGGTCAGTGAGAAGTTAAAAGCAGGGCATTCTAGGTCAAGGGAACAATTTCTTTCTTTTCTTCATCTCCTTCGTCTCCTTCTCCTCCTCCTCGCCGTCCTCCTCCTCCTTACTCTCTCTCTCCCCACCCCCCCTTCCCTCTCTCTCTTTCTTTTTTTGAGGCAGAGTTGTGCTCTTGTTGCTCAGGCTGGAGTGCAATGGCATGATCTCAGCTCACCACAACCTCCGCCTCCCAGGTTCAAGCACTTCTCCTGCCTCAGCCTCCCAAGTAGCTGAGATTACAGGCATGTGCCATTACACCTGGCTAATTTTGTATTTTTAGTAGAGACGGGGTTTCTCCACGTTGGTCAGGCTGGTCTCGACCTCCCGACCTCAGGTGATCCGCCTGCCTCAGCCTCCCAAAGTGCTGGGGTTACAGGCATCAGCCACCGCACCCGGCTTTTTTTGTTTTTGTTTTTGAGACAGAGTATCACTCTGTCACCCAGGCTGGAGTGCAGTGGTGTGATCTCGGCTCACTATAACCTCCACCTCCCAGGTTCAAGCGGTTCTCATGCCTCAGCCTCCGGAGTAGCTGGGATTACAGGCGCGCGCCACCATGCCTGACTAATTTTTGTATTTTAGTAGAGATGGGATTTCACCATGTTGGCCAGGCTGGTTTCAAACTCCTAACCTCAGGTGATCCGCCCACCTCAGCCTCCCAAAGTGCTAGGATTAAAGGCGTGAGCCACTGCGCCTGGCCAAGGGGACAATTTCAACTGTCTTTAACATAGTTGGTGACAAGGAAGAAAACAAAGAATGCCTCTTGGTGGCCAGAATATGTGTCACGAAGTGCATGCAATAAAGTCCAAGCACATTAGTCACGGAGGAGACTGACTCAAAGGCCACTTAAACACAGTGCAAAGCAGCAGCACCAGAACTCACACACGCTGGATGGGGGCCGTGTAAGAAGTACCTTGATTGATGGCCAGGATCTCTGAATGATAGTTTTTCCCATTCTGGTTTCTGACCATGTATTCCTGGATTGGCAAGCGTGCAGTCTTGACAGAGTACTCCCAGGCCTTTTGAAATGTCACCTTCTGTAAATACAGTTAAATCTTTTTCTTATAAAAATTATCCATGAGTATATTCCCAATGTAATACAGCTTTAAAAATAAGTACGCTATTGTGGAATGGAAGAAACTGCAGATAATGAGTTAACTGTCTCAAGAGCTTATGTGACAATATCTTACTTTTGGGGGGTCACTTATCCACAGTCCTCCACTCACTACCACTTAGAACCAAGAGGGAAATAAGCAAAAGAGGCACATCTGCAGCTACAGTAGACATCAAAAGGCCCAAGAAGTCGAATCAATCAGAGCCCATTCTGAGCCCTAACTCAGTAAGACCCAATTCTGGATGTCTGGAACTTCCAGCTCATTGCCAAAAGGCAGCATCAAGAGAAAAGGTAGACTGGCCGGGCGCGGTGGCTCAAGCCTGTAATCCCAGCACTTTGGGAGGCCGAGGCGAGTGGATCACAAGGTCAGGAGATCAAGACCATCCTGGCTAACATGGTGAAACCCCGTCTCTACTAAAAAATACAAAAAACTAGCCGGGCGAGGTGGCGGGTGCCTGTAGTCCCAGCTACTCGGGAGGCTGAGGCAGGAGAATGGCGTGAACCCAGGGGGCGGAGCTTGCAGTGAGCAGAGATCCGGCCACTGCACTCCAGCCTGGGGGACAGAGCAAGACTCTGTCTCAAAAAAAAAAAAAAAGAGAAAAAGAGAAAAGGTAGACAAGATTCAAGATAGGTGCACCACTGCAACAAGTGGCATTAAGGTGTGAGAACAGACAGCCCAATTAAAAGAAAGGGGCCAGGTGCAGCGGCTCACACAACACTTTGAGGCCAAGGCCAGAGGACTGCTTGAGCCCAGGAGTTCAAGACGAGCCTAGGCAACATAGGGAGACCCTGTCTCTACAAAAAAAAAAAATTAACAGGGTGTGCTGGTGTGTGCCTGTAGTCCCAGCTACTCTGGAGGCTGAAGTTGGACAATCACTTGAGCCTAGGACATATGTCAAGGCTGCAATGAGCTGTGATTGCACCACTGCACTCCAGCCTGGGTGACAGAGGAGACCCTGTCTCAAAAATAAAAGGAAGGGCTCTGAAAACTGCAAAAAGGAGTCACAAGAAGTCCATCAACTTGAGGCCATTTAGTGGCGGAATACAGAAACTGATGTCCCTTTATAACATGTTCCTCAGTCATGAAGTCCCTCAGACTGAGTCTTGACTCAGTCAAATTACATTGCTGCCTTGTAAGAAGCACAGGAAAGATTTTCCACCTAAGATTTCAGGATTAAAGAGAAAGGTTCAGATTACTGGGATAATTAACATGCCGAGGCTTGGAAGGGGTCTCAATAGTGAACTGTCTTACTCTAACCACCCATCCATTGTCTGTCTATCCTCTATGACTTCTCCTCCAAGAGGCCATGTGGCCACTCAATGAACAGCTCTTGTGACAGGGAGTTCATGAATCCTGGGACAACCCACCCAACTTTGATAGTACCAGCTGATAAGAAATTCTTATTGATCTTGAGCCAAATTCTCTGTTTTCTCTGAGACTTCCACTCATTCATCCTAGGTCTATTCCCCCAAGGCCAGACTATGCAAGTAAGATGGCCATTCAGAAACCTGAAGGCAGTGATCATGCCCCTAGGAATCCTCTGGTCTCCAGGTTGTAGCCTCAGTTCTGTCAACTCTTCTTTGACTATGACTTAGTTTCAAGTCCCTTCATCATTCAGGGCAAGTTCTTCTGAACTTGTTCTAAGCTAGTCAATATCATTTTGTTTACAGTCCCATAACTGACTGGCCATGATGAGTGTGGTCTAACCAGGTGGAATAGAGTGAAGTGGACCTAATACCTTTTTGATGCTGACACCTGCCTCTCACTCACATGAAACAAAATTTTAAGAGAGAACTTCCAAAAATGTTTTAAGAGATGCAACTCTGATAAGACAAGGACTTAACTGAAAGGATAAAACTCCTTTGCATATATGAGCTATGATACATTTTATAAAAAGTCATTCCTTTATAATCACTTTGAACTAGAGTACATAATTCAAAATTAGTAGGATATTTGGGTGTTGCCCTAGAAGAGCTTACAATTTAGTTTATGTTCTTTGCACAATGATTCATAATAAAATGAATCTCCTTGAAGAAATGTTGTTCTTAGCTTATTTCTGTGAAGAAGTCAAACTCCAATAACAACCAAAAAGTTCTAAACATCTCACGAATCTTCCAGTTATTTTTCAGTTTACAGGTGGACAGATAACACAGCGTATTAAAACTGCACATCTATAAGTCATGCACTTCTCACTGACCCTCTGAACTTAACTGCTTCAAAAAAGGGACTGTTGGCCAGGCACCGTGGCTCGTGCCTGCAATCTCAGCACTTTGGGAGGTTGAGGCAGGTGGGTAACTTGAGTCCAGGAGTTCGACACCAGCATGGGCCATATGGTGAAACCCCAACTCAGCAAAAAAATTAGCTGGGCTTGGTAGCACCCACCTGTGGTCCCAGCTACTTGGGAAGCTGAGGTAGGATCAATTGAGCCTGGGAGGTTGAGGCTGGAGTGAGCTGTGATTGTGCCACTGCACTCCAGCCTAGGCAGCAGAGCAAGGCCCTGTCTCAAAAAAAGAAGGGGGGGCTGTCACCCTGCTGCAGGTAAGACTAATAAACTTTTAATTAATTATTATTTTTTAGAGACAGGGTCTCACTGTGTTGCATCACCCAGGCTGGAGTGCAGTGGTATGACCACAGTTCTCTGCAGCCTCTAACTCCTGGGTTCAAGTAGTCCTCCAGCCCTCCAAAACTTTTTTTTTTTTTTTGTGAGACAGAGTCTTGCTCTGTCACCAGGCTGGAATGCAGTGACGCAGTTTCGGCTCACTGCAACCTCCGCCTCCCCGGTTCAAGAGATTCTCCTGCCTCAGCCTCCCGAGTAGCTGGGATTACAGGCGCACACCACCATGCCTGGCTAATTTTTATATTTTTAGTAGAGACAGGGTTTCACCATGTTGGCCAGGATGGTCTCGATCTCTTGACCTTGTGATCTGCCCGACTTGGCCTCCCAAAGGGCTGGGATTACAGGCGTGAGCCACCATGCCCGGCCCAAACTTTTTACTTTGAAATATTTAAAACCTAAGAAAAGTTCAAAACAATAATACAATCAATATTCATTCCTGTAATCTAGACTCACCAGTTGTTAATATTTTGCATTTTTTCTCTCTGTATATAAATACGTATTTTGGGCTGGACAAGGTGGTTCATGCCTGCAATCCCAGTGTTTTGGGAGGCTGAGGCAGAAGGATTGCTTGCAGCCTGGAGTTCAAGACCAGCCTGAGCAACATCAAGAGACTTCGTCTCTAACAAAAATACAAAAAAAAAAAAAAAAAAAAAAAAAATAGCTGGCCATGGTAGCACACGCCTACAGTCCTAGGTACTCAGGAGGCTGAGACGGGAGGATTGCTTGAGACCAGAAGTTCGAGGTTGCAGTGAGCTATGATCGCACCACCTCACTCAGCCTGAATGACAGAGCAAGACCTTGTCTTAATAAAAAACAATTTGCCGAACCATTTGAAAGTAAGCTGCAGACATCACAATACTTCTTCGCTAAATACTTAAGCATGCATCTAAGAACAATGACATTCTCCTACCTTACCACAATACCATTTTCACTTCAAAGAAACTGTTTAATAAATCTGTAATTTCACTTAATACACAATCTATATTAAAATCTGCTCAACTCTCTCCAAACTGTCTTTTATAAAGCTTTCCTCTCAATACAGAATTCAAACAGGCTCACATGCTGCATTTGGCTATTACGGCTTTTTAACCGTTTTTTCTTTTCCTAATTGTTTTGTAGAGATAGGTTCTCACTATGTTGCCCAGGCTGGTCCCAAACTCCTGGCCTCAAATGATCCTCCTGCCTTGGCCTCCCTAACTGCTGGCAATACAGACATGAGCCTCTGTGCCTGGACGAACCTCTTTTAATCTAAAACAGCCTCCTGCCTCAGTTAAGTCCAGTCCAATTGTTTTGCAGAATGTCCCACATTCTGATTTGTCTGTTTCCTCATGATTAAATTCAGCTTAACCATTTTCTGGGCCAGGTGAAAGGGTTCACACCTATAATCCCAGCACTCTGGGAGGCTGAGATGGGAGATTGCTTAAGTCCAAGAGTTTGAGGCTGGACACAGTGAGACCCTGTCTCTACAAAAAAATTTAAAAACGAGGTTGGGCACAGTGGCTCACACCTGTATCCCAGCAATCTGGGAGGCTGAGGCAGGAGGACTGCTTGAGTCCAGGAGTTTGAGACCAGTCTGGGCAATGAAGTGAGACCCTGTCTCTACAAAACAGATTCAGAAACTAGGCCAGGTACAGTGACTCATGCCTGTAATCCCAGCACTGTGGGAGGCTGAGGTGAGTAGATTGCTTGAGTCCAGCAGTTCAAGACCAGCCTGGGAAACATGGCGAGACCCTGTCTCTACAAAAAATACAAAAATTAGCTGGGCATGGTGGCACATGCCTGTAGTCTCAGCTACCCAGGAGGCTGAGGCAGGTGGTTCGAATGAGCCCACGAGATTGAGGCTGCAGTGAGCCATGGTCACACCACTGCACTCCAGCCTGGGCAACAGAGTGAGACCATGTCTCAAAAAAATAAATTAATAACTAGCTAGGTGTGGTGGCATGGGCCTGTAGTCCTAGCTACTCAGGAGGCTGAGGTGGTGGGAGGATTGCCTGAGCCCAGGAGTTCGAGGTTGCAGTGAGCCATGATCACTCCACTGCACTCTAGCCTGGGCAACAGAGCAAGGCCCTGCTTCAAAAGGAAAAAAGAAAAAACATTTTCTGGCAAGAATACTTCACCTCAGGAGGCAGAGATTGTACCTCTATGGGTGATACTAAGTTTGATCAAGTTTGGATAAGATGGTGACCACCAGAATGCTTTATTGTAATGGTAAATCTTTGCCTTTGTTATCTGTAGGGTGATACTTTGAGACCATGTAAATAGCCAGTTCCTCCACAACCTTTCTTTCAATTGTCTGAGTCAATGATTATATTAGGAGTGACAAAATGATGATTTTCTAATTCTTTTTTTTTTTTTTTTTTTTTTTTTTTTGAGACGGAGTCTCGCTGTGTCGCCCAGGCTAGAGTGCAGTGGCCGATCTCAGCTCACTGCAAGCTCCGCCTCCCGGGTTCACGCCATTCTCCTGCCTCAGCCTCCCGAGTAGCTGGGACTATAGGCGCCCGCCACCTCGCCCGGCTAGTTTTTTGTATTTTTTAGTAGAGATGGGGTTTCACCGTGTTAGCCAGGATGGTCTTGATCTCCTGACCTCGTGATCCGCCCGTCTCGGCCTTCCAAAGTGCTGGGATTACAGGCGTAAGCCACCGCGCCCGGCCAATTTTCTAATTCTATTATGCATTTCTTATTAGCTGGCATTCTTCTGTAAGCAGCCCCTGCTCGTTCTTTAGATGATCACTATGGAGTCATGGAACACTAATGTTTTTAAAATAAATTTAATTAAATTAACCTGTCATCTGTGTTAAATATATGTACATCTCATACATACAGGAACAAATAGATAGCACATATCTACATATATGTAAAATATACCCACACATATTTTGTGATCATATAATGTCTCAAGAAGGATACACAAGAAAACTTGACATTGGTTGCCTCAGAGGAGGGGAATTGGAAGACAAAGGTAGGAAAAAGACTTATTTTTCACTCTACTCTTTTATATTTATATATTAATCTTTATTATTTAACTTATTATCTATGTAATATGTTAATTAGTAAATATAAACAAACTTATCTTGACAAATAGCTATATAAAAGAAACATATTTCAAAATTCCAGTGACACCCCAATTATTCCTCTAAAACTCCAACCAAAAAAAATGTGGATAATTCTAGAAGTTTGAAGTTTTGGGATAAGACTATTTCAGCAAAGAGGTCAACGTGAGAAGGAGCAAACTACTCTCTCAAAGAACAAACAGCCAGTAAGAATGTTGAGTCGATGCTTACTTGTCAAGATCAGAGTTATCCTTGCAGAACTGAAGACAGAAGCTCAACAATGGCTATTTATGTAATTACCAAACAGTGCCCAGTCCAGTTCCCAACTCTTGATTTTGCTGACATTGCTCATGAGGAGAGAGGGAACTTCACTGGCTAGAGGGTCAACCTCATGGGGATGGCTTTCTGCCTGTTCCCTCTGAGTTCTTAGATCCTCTAGATGAGATTATGACAGAGCACATGCCTCTAAAAGTAAGCACTGCTTTTTAAAACACAGATGTTGGGGCTGAAATGTAATACTTACCTTCTGAATGCTTTCATCCACAAGCCCACCGAGGATGTAAACTTTGTTTAGATCAACATCTTCAAGAGCTAATGAAAAAATGAAGGCCAATGAGATCAAATCTGTTTTATAATTTCTAAATCCAAAGAAAGCAAAATGAAAGAATTATTAACAATAAAAGTAGAAATTCAATAGAGAACAAAAAGAAATTTGCTCAATAAAACCAAAAGCTAATTTTCTAAAATGGCCAATAAGACAAACTGTTGGCATAGCTAATCATGAAAAAGGGAAGCAGACCCAAATCAACATTAGATTCAGAAAGGAAACAAAATTAAAACTACAGAAGAATGTGAAATAATTATATGAGAATACTGTGATCAACTCAATACCAATATATTTAAAAATTATGTGAAATGAATGATTTTCTAGGAAAAAATAGATCTAACATTGATCCAAGAAGGGCTAGTGGGACAGCTGACCAAGGATACTGGGAAAGACTGGCAGGCAGTACACAAGGCCCGGATGAGCATGGAAACCCGAAGTCTGTGCAGCTGTGAGCCACACAGTAAGACATATCAAAGCATCCAGCAAGGCACCTGCCCATAAGAGGAGCGCAGCTCATGTGCATTACTTTTTTTTGCGGGGGAAGGGGTATCCTTCTTGAGGGGCTTTAATAAATTCTGCCACAGGGAATAATGAAACACAGTGTTAGGAACAATGGGCTATACGAATCCATGCATTCAACTACATACCATGTTCTGAGTCAGGAGTCAGGTACACAAGGGTTTCCAGAGGAAATAAACTAAAGCAGTCTTCTTCTTTTATATCTAGCTGAAAATGCAAACAGTCCAATGTTAAAACAGCTCACGGCTGGGTGGGGTGGCTCACGCCCATAATCCCAACACTTTGGGAGGCTGAGGCAGGAGGATCACTTGAGATCAGAAGTTCAAGACCAGCCTGGGCAACATGGTGAAACCCAGTCTCTACTAAAAATACAAAACAATTAGCCAGGCATGGTGGCATGTGCCTGTAGTCCCAGTTATAATACTTAGGAGTCTGAGATGCGAGGATGGCTTGAGCCCAGGAGGCAGAGGTTGCAGAGAGCCAAGATCATGCCACTGCACTCTAGCCTATCTAAAAAAAAAAAAAGAAATGCTCAAAGTTCAACAACTAGCTACTGAGCTTCGAGTTTCTATCAGGCATAGCTCTAGGTTTATCAAGGAACTGCATGTGTGACAGACTGACAACTGCTTCTCAGAAAGTACTTAGTTAGGAGGGAAAGCAGACACAGACATTCAAACCTATTTGAAATGAGACAGCGATATGGGGTTCTGACAGAGGTACGGGGAGCATGTTCCAGGACTACCGATGAGGGAGTAACAACATCAGGATGACCTTCTGGGGAAGGAAATGCTGGGACTGGGTTTCTGAAAGGAGATTTAAAAAAAAAAAAAAAAACACAGGGTCTGGCTCTGTCACCCAGGCTGGAATGCCGTGGCACATTTAGACTCACTGCAATCTCTGCCTCTCAGGTTCAAGTGATCCTCCAGCCTCAGCCTCCTGAGTAGCTGGGACTACAGGCATGCACCACTGCACCCAGCTAATGTTTGTATTTTTAGTAGAGGTGGGGTTTTGCCATATTGCCTAGGCTAGTCTCGAACTCCTGAGCTCAAACAATCCACCTGCCTCAGCCTCCCAAAGTGCTAGGATTACAGGTGTGAGCCACCATGCCCGGCCTCAAAAGAGATAATACTGACATACACAAAAGGAGAAGAACTCAAAACTGAGGGAATCACCTAAGAAAGGCAAGAAGACAGGAAAGTAAGGGAACTATGTGGACCTGTAAAAGGAACTGTTTGGCTTCTGTAAAATAATCATTTAAAAAAGTACATAGAAGAAAACTGGAACTAGCTGCACTGCAAGAGAGACTGTGAAGACAGTAACAGCAAAACAGCTGGCTGTGCAGCCCTGTGCAATGCACCCTTCACATTCATCTTCCGTGGACCTTCCTGGGGAAGGCCACAACTGCTCAGTCTCAGCTACACAATGCAAACACACTGGGCCTTTTCAGTGACATTTCTGAGAAACTCATCTGGATTCTTGCATGTATATGTATCACTAAATGTATGAGATCCTAAAGAGAGGTGAAAAGTGCCTTAGTACTCCCTAAAACTTATCTTAAATTTGCATTACTTCTAAAAGGATTCCTTCTCTTCCCCAAAAACTCATGTTTCCCAATTCACCATTAATGAGAACAAGAAAGGAGTCATGGCATTTCCCAAAAATATTCCTGGAGTATACAGTCTAGCATAAAATATACAGGATACAAAATATAGTCCTAGACTCTGGTAATAGTACTTTGCCAATGCAGTAGGAGGATGAGAAAAAATTTTACATGTAAGACCTAATGAGAGGTTCTGAACTTTTTAGATTTCAATACTGAAAATATAACATTATATATATATGAAAAAGTAAATTAAAAAAAATACTATTACCCACAAAAACTTTTCAGATGACAATTCAAATAATATGCAAAAAGAGACTTACCAGGTAACTAGAAAATCCATCATTCATCCTCACACACTCTTCATAAAGGGGACTGTCTATTGTGAATCCAGTGAGGCAGATCCAAAATGGCCTGTCAGCTTTTTTGTTTGAACCATACAACCTTCGAATCTGTCCAGCCAGTCTACTTAATTCCTTCAAAGAAGTAAGAACAACTCAGGGCGAAAACATGGCAACTCACTCTAAATTAGCTATCAAGAAACGGCTACAATAAGTTCACTGAACGCTACTCCAGAAAACCCCATGAACTAGGAGTACATGTGTGCGTGTGTTATACCTTATGGTATCACACCTTACAGACAAAAGATAATGATACGAGTCCGGAAACAGTGAGGTAGTGGAAAACTGAGAATTTGCCCTCCTGCTGGCCCTGCTGTTAAATGTTTAATATATGAAATTCTTATTTTAACTTTTATCTAAAATCTTATGTAATACTATTTAAGTTATTAAAGAGGTTTGATTAATATACAGAAATGTTTATAGAACATCAGATAAATTTGGTACCTTCTTCCTAACTTCAGGAGATGCAATAGGGTTGGCAGTTTTAACTTTTTACCCTGAATCACAGACAATGCTCTTACATAAAAGCAGTTCCACAATTTAGCTTGATTTGTTGGATAGGAAAAAAAGACTCTGGGTTTGATTTAATCTGCTATCTTAATTAAACAGTATGGTTTTTTTTTTTTTTTTTTTTGAGACAGAGTCTGGCTCTGTTACCCAGGCTGGAGTGCAGTGGTGCAATCATAGCTCACTGCAGTCTCAAATTCCTGGGCTCAAGTGATCCTCCTACCTCAGCCTCCTGAGTAGCTGGGACTACAGGTACAGGCTACCATACCTGGTTAATTTTTAATTTTTTAGAGACAGGTTCTTGCTATATTGCCTAGGCTAATCTCGAACTCCTGGCCTCAAGTGATCCTCCTGCCTTAGCCTCCCAAGATGCTGGGATTATAGGCAGGAACTCCTGGCCTCAAGTGGTCCTCTTGCCTCAGCCTCCCAAGATGCTGGGATTATAGGCAGGAGCCACTGTGCCCAGCCTAATAGTAGGGAATTCTTGGTTAACATTTTTAGAGGGCTAGAGTTAGAAGTTTCAGGTAAGAACCTCAGATCTGCAGTTTTCCTAACTTATCTGAAAAATATGCAAACACTAGCACATACAATAGATGCCTGAAAAGAGAGTTTAAAATTTACATACTGTGATATAAGGCCTAAAATTAAGGCCCAATATTATGTGCTGCCTTGACATCTGTCAAAACTGGGAATACTTCAAATAGCCTAATAGTAAGCTCCCCTCCCAACTCTGCTCCCGTAGATAAGGTCTCCTAGCTTTAAAAAAAAATCCTTTTTATCAAGGGTCCAAGGCATAGTCTCTGTTTATCCCTAAGGAGTGAGTTTTAGTTCCCTGCCAGCCCATGGAATTCTCCAAACAAGCCAATCGCATCCTCCTATAGTAACCAGAGGGCACCTCACCCCCTAGATACCACAAAGCCCACCTCGCACAGTCCCTTGTTGTTCATTCTGTTCTTGATTACAATCCCCACTTGGCCCTGTATGGTATACAGTATCTTTCTCCCCTGGGCTGTAAGTATATGAGACTCAGGAACTGCTGTGAATCGCATCTGTCCAGTGTCAGGTGTCATGCATTCTGCCACTCTCAGAACTCTAGTGTGGGAATCCTTCCCTCATCAATGGGGTGAATGAGCATCAATTAAAACGCATACATTGAGGCTGGGCATGGTGGCTCATGCCTGTAATCCCAGCACTTTGTGAGGCAGAAGTGGGAAGATCACCTAAGGTCAGGAGTTTGAGACCACCCTGGCCAACATGGCAAAACCCCATCTCTACTAAAAATACAAAAAAGTTAGCCAGGCATGCCAGGCACGGTGGCTCACAAGGTCAGGAGATTGAGACTACCCTGGCTAACATGGTGAAACCCCATCTCTACCAAGAATACAAAAAATTAGCCGGGCATGGTGGTAGGCGCCTGTAGTCCCAGCTACTTGGGAGGCTGAGGCACAAGAATGGCGTGAACCCAGGAGGCGGAGCTTGCAGTGAGCCAACATCGCATCACTGCACTTCAGTCCAGGTCAGAGTGAGACTCCGTCTCAATAAAAAAGAAAAAAAAATTAGTCAGGTATGGTGGTGGGTGCCTATAATCCCAGCTGCTCAGAAGGCTGAGACAGAAGAATCGCTTGAACCCGGGAGGCAGAGGTTACAGTGAGCTGAGATTGTGCCATTGCACTCCAACCTGGGTGACAAGAACAAGACTTCATCTCAAAAAAACAAAAACAAAAAAAACACACACGTTGCAAAAAGTTCTTCCACCAGCTAATCTTCCCACAACGTGCTACCAAGCAAATACTCCTCTTCCCAAAGATTCAGTGTCTGGCAAACTGAACCTGAAAGGTTCCATCCAGACCGAGGACATCATGAACAAAGAGGCAAAGATGTTGGGCTTGAAACAAAAGACAAGATAAAAATCTGCAAACTAAACCAAACTACATATATTCTCTTCCAGATTCTTTACAACAGCCACCTTGGAACTGAGTGATCCAGTATAGGAAATCAAACACTTTCCTAGTTTACTAAGGAATCCCAGAAGCTGGAGTTGGCCATATTCTTCGTGAAAGCTGCACCCTTCTGGGCCTCCCTCATGCGAGCAGGAATTCCAGTGGATGTTCTACCTTCTTTGACATGTGGTGGGTCATACTCAAATCGATACACAGTCTTGGTCCTGAGTGTTTGGCTTCCAAAAGTTTCTCTTTGGTTAGAGCTCTCAGGAAACGTTTGCTGTGCTGGGGGCAGATACCTAAAGCAGAAAGATCAGAAAGAAATAAAAGTGGAAAACCAGAGGAATAATACTATATAAGAAACAAATCTCCCTAGCCAGGTGAGTTTTGTTTTTGTTTTTCATATAAAGAGAAACTTGATAGTGGTATAAGGTATTCATTCATTAGATTTACACATAGCAGAGCGGGGAGGAGTATGGGCTCTGGAGCACACAGCAGGGTTTAAATCCAAGTTCGGTTTGTTCACTGATTAGCTAAATTATCTTGGGCATAATTATGCTACTTAATTTCTCGAAGCCTCAGTCTCTTCACCTAGAAAATGGGAATGATAATAATAGCTCCTCTCCACTGAGTAATCCACGTAAAATTCTTAGAACTGAACCTAGCACAGAGTACTGAATAAATGATACTGTTGCTGGTATCATTCCATCCATTCTGAGCTTATAAACACATACGCTAATTAGACAGTTTATATTTGAAACGCAACCTTAAATTTTGCTTCTTTTTTTTTGAGACGCAGTCTCACTCTGTCGCCCAGGCTGGAGTGCAGTGGCTCAATCTCAGCTCACTGCAACCTCCACCTCCCGGGTTTGAGATTCTCTTGCCTCAGCCTCCCGAGAAGATGGGACTACAGGCGCCCACCACCACACCCGGCTAATTTTTTGTATTTTTAGGAGAGATGGGGTTTCACCATGTTAGCCAGGACGGTCGTGATCCACCCACCTTGGCCTCCCAAAGTGCTGGGATTACAGGCGTGAGCCACCGCGCCCGGCCGCAAATTTTGCTTTCTTTGATGTTTTGATTCCCAAGAAAATAGGACAGTGGGTCCCACATCCCAGATGCTTTTTACTTAAACAAAATTCCTACTCTCCTTGGAACATGCAGACACGTTTGCTAAAAAATAAATATGATTATACCAACAGTCTCATTTATTGTCACCTGGATTTTCTGCACGATTGGCTTTTCTTCGTTCTTTTTCTTGCTTTCTTTTGCTCTTCTTTGCTGCAACTATCTTTTCCCAGTGTCTCTGTTTTCTCTGGACATTTTTCTTATATTATCCAGAAAACAAAATTGTTTGAGAACTTCATAAGCACCAAAAAAGGAAAATGAATATTAGAAACATTTACTTATTTTTTCTCATTTATATATAAGGTTTGGCAAGAAAAAGGAAATTACTCATAAAAACAAACCTAGATTGGATCGTGTTTAGAGAAAACAGAGCCCCAGAAAAAGAGATGTGACCTGGTCAAGGTCACAGAAAATTCATTAGTGACAGGGCCTGGAGTTTAGATTTCCTGACCTTTCAGAGGTGTATCAAAAATTCCTTTTGAACTTTATTTACTTTTCCTATGACTCAGATGAAACTAAAACTTTAAACCAGTTAGCAGAAAATTAATTCATCACTTAGAATACACAAAACTCATTCCCAGTTTCTCTTTTCACTACCAGTATCCATCCTTAAAACAGGGGTGTCTGAGACATTCCATCATTCAAGGCCTATGGCCAGGCAATTCACTACACTCACCGAGCACCATGCTGTACTGCCTGTGGCCAGGGTCTCTCCCTCCTGGCACTCGCCTTCCGCATCAATCTGCAGAAGCTGGAAGCCTTCAGGAAGTCCATCTTCACCTGTCTCCTCTAGGATGCCTTCTTCCCCCTGCAGCACAGGTGATTCTACTTTCTGAGTACTCCCTTGCAATCTCCAGTCCATGTGCTTAGTCCTCTGTTCTTTCAACCAGACTGGAAAAAGGCACAATTATGTAAGCTATTACATTATTTCACTAACATAGGTATCTCCCTACATCCAAATAACAAAGTGTTATTGTGTTACCAAAAGATCAGAAGTGTGTAAAATACTGAACCAGATTTACTGGACTGAGAAAAACTTGTGTCTTCCAGAGAAATGATTCAGCAGAGAAACAGTTCAGTAGTAAGGAAGCCAAATACACTTTTTTTTTTTTTTTGAGACAGAGTTTCACTCTTGTTACTCAGGCTGGAGTGCAATGGCGTGATCTCAGCTCACTGCAAACTCTGCCACCTGAGTACAAGTGATTCTCTTGCCTCAGCCTCCTGAGTAGCTGGGATTACAGGCGTCTGCCACCAAGTCCAGCTACTTTTTGTATTTTTAGTAGAGACGGGGTTTCACCATGTTGGCCAGGCTGGTCTCAGACTCCTGACCTCAAGTGATCCACCCACCTCAGCCTCCCAAAGTGTGGGGACTACAGGCATGAGCCACTGTGCCCGGCCCCAGATGCACTTCTTAGAGGACATGCACAACACCTGACATCTCCAAGCAATCAATGATTATCTACTGCTGCAGTGACACAGATAACCAAGTTATTTATTGTGTACTTTAAAATGCATTATATGATTTGAGAGTAGGACAGAGATTGCAAAAGCCACTTAGCCACTTCACCTCCCCCATTATGTTTCAACCAGTTTATTTTCAAAATCCTTCCTTTAGCAAATATTTATTGAACACCTATTATAAGTAGGGTACTATACTAGAGACATTCTGGGAGGATGAACCAAAATATAGAGTGACATGAAACCAAGAATTCTTTTAGGCAGTTGGTATGTATCAGACTTAGTTTTTTTAAACTATGTATTCCCTCCAACTCAGCTGAGTACCACTGCAGTAGAAAGCCACAGTCACCAATGAAAATGTTTAATATCCCTCAGAAGTGCTGAGGTTGAAAACTATGGACAAGCACTGTTACAGAACACTTAACAAATGATGTCATAATTTCAAAGTGGAGTTCAAAATCTAAGGACGATATGAGTGAGAAATGCTTTAGTCGGCTGGGTGCGGTGGCTCACGCCTGTAATCCAGCACTTTGGAAGGCCAAGGCGGGTGGATCACCTGAGGTCGGGAGTTCGAGACGTACCTGACCAACATGGAGAAACCCTGTCTTTACTAAAAATACAAAATTGGCCAGGCGTGGTGGCACATGCCTCTAATCCCAACTACTAGGGAGGCTGAGGCAGGAGAATCCCTTGAACCTGGGAGGCGGAGGTTGCAGTGAGCTGAGATCGTGCCATTGCACTCCATCCTGGGCAACAAGAGTGAAACTCCATCTCAAAAAAAAAAAAAAAAGAAATGCTTTAGTAAATGGTCAAGTGTTGTAGATCAAGAATGATGTGACCATTACCTATGGCTGGTCCTCTGAGTGTAGTCACACAACCACTATTTTATGAAAAATACATCTTAAAAAGTGTAAGTCTATGCAGTATGATTCACGTACATGGTAAAAAGACCTATTTATAATGAAAAGTAATAATCCACACTCCTATCCCTTCCACCTCTAGTGGCAACCCTTGTTAACCAGTTGTTTTTTGTTCTTTTGGTAATTAACTCCTTAACCTGAACTCATATGCTTACATCATTATTTCATGATTCATCAGCTTTGAATGTATTGACTCGCTATGAAACATAAGAATTCAAATTGCTTAAATCAGTCCCTGATTTAATTGCTTAAATCAGTAATAATAAATATTATTATTATTACTATTTTTGAGACAGGGTCTCACTGTTACCCAAGCTTGAGTGCAGTGGCACAATCATGGTTCACTACAGCCTCAACCTGCCAGGCTCAAGCAATCCTCCCACCTCAGCCTCCCATGTAGCTAGGACTATAGGCATGCATCACAATGCTTGGCTAATTTTTAAATTTTCTGCAGAGATGGGGGTCTCCCTGTGTTGCCCAGGCTGGTCTCCAACTCCTGGGCTCCCACCTTGGCCTCCCAAAGTGTTGGAATTACAGGTGTGAGCCACTGCACCCAATCAACCCCTATTATTTTTATTTGAAACGGAGTCTCACTCTGTCGCCCAGACTGGAGTGCAGTGTTGTGATCTCAGCTCACTGCAACCTCCGCCTCCCAGGTTCAAGCAGTTCTCCTGCTTCAGCCTCCCCAGTAGCTGGGATTACCAGGCCTGGCTAATTTTTGTATTTTCAGTAGAGATGGGGTTTCACCATGTTGGTCAGGCTGGTCTCGAATTCCTGACCTCAGGTGATCTGCCCACCTCGGCCTCCCAAAGTTTTGGGATTACAAGTGTGAGCCACTGCACCTGGCCTATTATTTTTAATTCTTCATTAGTTACCTTGATTTTGAAATTTTTTTGAGATCAAGTTACCTTGATCTTTACATTTCTTTGGCAAAGATTTTAAGAGTACAGTTTAATGAATTTGTGTGTGTGATAAAATATATTAACTCAATGAGCTTTAACAAATGTATAGGGCCTGTGTTACAGACAGTCCTGTCAAGATATGGAACATTTCCATCACCCCAGAAAGTTTTTGTTGTTTGTTTTTGAGACGAAGTCTCACTCTGTTGCCTAGGCTGGAGTGCAGTGGCATAATCTCTGCTCAATGGAACCCCCACCTCCTGGGTTCAAGCGATTCTCCTGCCTCAGCCTCTTGAGTTGCTGGGACTACAGGCGCGCACAACCTTGCCCAGCTAATTTTTGTATATTTAGTAGAAATGAAGTTTCACCATGTTGGCCAGGCTGGTCTCGAATTCCTGACCTCAAGTGATCCACCACCTTGGCCTCCCAAAGTGCTGGGATTACAGGCGTGAGCCACCGCGCCTGGCCTCACCTCAGAAAGTTTAACTTTCTTCTCCACTTTCCAAATCAGTCTTCATCCCATTCCCACAACTTGCCAAAGGCAACCACTGTTCTGTTTGCTATAACCATGAATTATCTGTATCTGTTATACAACTTCATATAAATAGATGCAAACGTTATGTACTCTTTAGCACTTGACTTTTTTCACCTTAAAATATTTGAGACTTACACATGTATGTATCAGTAGTTGCTTTTTTATTGCTGAATAGCATTCCACTGTATGACTATATCACAATTTATTCTGTTGATAGGCATGTGAGATTTTTTCCAGCTTGGGGAATAAATCTGCTATGAACATTTTCATAGATGTGTTTTTGTGGACATATGTTTTCACATCCATTGACTAAGTTTTAAGAGTAGAATTGCTAGGTCATAGGATAGGTGTGTATTTAACTCTTAAGAAACAACCATCCATTTCCCAAAGTATTATACCATTTTACACTGCCTGTCAGCAATGTATGAGCATTCCAAATGTTCCACAGCATCACCATCTGGGCACCCCTACACAGATTTCTGGAGCTCCTTTGCTACACAGCTCCCTCCTTGCCAGTACCCTGCTGTATGCAGCCATCTCAGCAGCCCTATATTCAACTGTTTCCTCCACCCAATGACACCGATGCACTCTGTATGGGCTCCGTGTCACTATGCACCCTCAGGTAGAAAGCCAGGGTGACTGTGGAGCTTCGCTTGTGTGTTTCTTCTCCCTCAATGATTACAGTCTTGTCCTGACTACTGCCCAATACCTGAAAACAATTTCTTCATATCCTTTGTCCAGTTTTATAGTTTATTGTAGGAAGGTAAGTCCAATACCCATTCCTTCTGTCATAACAATTACCAGAAGTCTTTAATACTTTTAAGAATATTTTTAAACTTCTATTTCTTGTTCAAGACATAGTATTTCTGACTCCCCAATATCTTTAGGCTGTGAACATAAACATCCTTATATTTCTATCTCTGTTCCTCCTTTAATTTTCCAACTGAGCCTTTAATTTTATATGGTCAAGGTAGGTTTTACGTTTTGCCCTGACAAAACAATTAAGTGCTTTGTCTATCCCTGTGGTATTTTCTAAAATTTGTAAACCAAATTTTAAACTATTTTTTGAGATAGGGTCTCACTCTGTTGCCCAGGCTGGGGTGCAGTGGTGCAATCACAGCTCACTGCAGCCTTGACCTCCCATGCTCGGGTGATCCTCCCACCTCAGCCTCATGAGTAGCTGGGACTACAGGTATGCACCACCATACCCAGCTAATTTTTGTATTTTTAGTGGAGACAGGGTTTCACCATGTTATCCAAGCTGGTCTGGAATTCCTGGGCTCAAGCAATCCACCTGCGTCAGCCTCCCAAAATGCTAGGATTACAGGTGTGAGCCACTGCACCCGGCTGTAAACTGCATTTATATTATTATAACTCCATAAATATCATTCACTGTAGAGATGGCTAGTGTCCTAGAATTATCTTTTCCATTTTGACTCCTGTGTTTGGAAAACATTTCTAGTGTTGAGTTCATATTGCCTTTTTTCTTGTACTCCATCAAATGCTCAAAATTGGGCCAAATTGTAGTTGTTTTCAGTTCAGACACACTTAAACAGGTTTAAGTGGAAAAATAGCATTCTTAGAATTCAGACACACTTCCTAGCTTGCCACTTGTGAATGATGGGACAATATCTAGAAGATTTAAGTCTCTGCCATAGAGTCTCTCCACGAAATGGGATAAAACCACCTCACAGGATTGTTGCAAGAATTAGATACCTTTCACTTACTGATATAAAACAAGTACTCACGAAATACTTGCTGTTGTTAACTACTATTCACAACCCCTTCAGTGTTGTTCTTACAGTTATTCTTAAAAGGTAAATCTTCTGAGTAGTTTTGGTTATTCATGACATATCATGTGAACATGTGACCACCAGATACATTCCTGAAGATGACCAAGTAAATTACCTTCCAGATTTTCAAAACTATAGATTTGAAATTTGTGTCCATTTGTCTGCCTAGGCTAAAGTTTATTTCTGTTTAGAAATCCTTTAAAACCCAGTACACATTAATTTTTAAACATACTTACAACAGACTCTATCACAAAGAATTAGTGGCATGTATAAAATTTCATAATGTATGTAATATTTCCAGAGAAATGAGGAAAATACCAAGCTGGCTGGGCGCCGAAGCTCATGCCTGTAATCACAGCACTTTGGAAGGCTAAGGAGGGAGGATCAATTGAGCCTAGGGGTTCAAGACCAGCCTGGGGAACAAAGTGAGACCCCATCTCCATAAAAAATAATTAGATGGGCATGGTGATGCACACCTGTAGTCCCAGCTATTGGGAGGCTGAAGCCAGAAGATCGCTTGAGCCCAGGAGATCGAGGCTGCAGTGGGCTACGATGAAGTGCCATTGCACTTCAACCTGGGTAACAGAGCACACCATGTTTCAAAAACAAAACAAAAAATCCAAGCTATTCTTAAACATTTCAGAAGCACTCCACATGAATGAACAGTGAAGTTGATTTTTTATTTTTTTTTTATATATATATATATATATAATTTTTTTTTTTTTTTTTTTTTAAAGATATAGGTCTTGCTATGTTGCCCAGGCCAGTATTGAACTCCTAGCCTCAGGCCATCCTCACACCTCAGCTTCCCAGTCACTGGGTAGAGGTGTGAGCCACTGTGCTGGCGCATATATATATATATATATATATATATTTTTTTTTTTTTTTTTTTTTTTTTTTTTTTGAGATAGTCTTGCTCTGTCACCCAGGCTGGAGTGCACTGACATCATCTCGACTCCTTGCAACCTCCACCACTCAGGTTCAAGCGACTCCCATGTCTCAGCCTCCCGAGTACCTGGGACTACAGGCATGAACCACCACACCAGGCTAATTTTTTGGTATTTTTAGTAAAGACCAGGTTTTGCCAAGTTGGCCAGGCTGGTCTTGAACTCCTGATCTCAAGTGATCCGCCCACCTCAGCCTCCCAAAGTGCTGGGATTACAGGAGTGAGCCACTGCACCCAGCCCATAAACATGTATTTTTAACAAAAGATATCTAGACCCCTGTTATGACAGTTTTTTAAATGACTGAAGACTTTGTTACGCCAACCATCAGTCACCTGCATTTTTCTGCATATAGGCATTCAGAAAAGAACAAATGAAAAGATAAACTAATCCTTAACTGACAACTTCATTTTATTAGGGTGAGAAAACCCACACCAATTTGTTAAATAAATGCTAATTTGTTAATAGCCATGTGATCTCTTCCTCCTTTAAACTTCAAAGCATTTTGTATTTTCACCTGTGTTGACCATTCATTAGTTCATAAACATTCCACTGAGCTCCTCCTGTATGCCAGGGCCTGTTGGGGAATGACTGGGAGGCTCTCTGGAGCTCTCTCTGGAGGTAGTCTCGCTGAGGAGAAAAGAGATTGGGCCGGGCGCGGTGGCTCAAGCCTGTAATCCCAGCACTTTGGGAGGCCGAGGCGGGTGGATCACGAGGTCAGGAGATCGAGACTATCCTGGCTAACATGGTGAAACCCCGTCTCTACTAAAAATACAAAAAACTAGCTGGGCGTGGTGGCGGGCGCCTGTAGTCCCAGCTACTTGGGAGGCTGAGGCGGGAGAATGGCGTGAACCCGGGAGGGGGAGCTTGCAGTGAGCCGAGATCGCGCCACTGCACTCCAGCCTGGGCGACACAGCGAGACTCCGTCTCAAAAAAAAAAAAAAAAAAAGAAAAGAAAAAAAAAGAAAACAAAAGAGATCGAAGATAGGAGATCCTAGGAGCTACAGACTTCCACTGTTGTTCTTAAAAACTGGAAAGTCTGTGCTGGTATTTTCTCTCCTATCAAACTGAATTCCTTTGTAGGAGGGCTTATACCTACATTTACCTAAACACTGAAGAGTTCACAGTATAGTTCCTTGAAAACAGCAGTGTTTATTTTTTGTTGAATTGAACTGAAATTTACCGCCACCACTGCCACTCCCTTCCTTTCTTTTCCCCTCGTTTTACCTCATGCTTCTCCAAATCTCTGTAGTCCCTGAGAATGTTTCTTAGACCAGGAACTTGGGATGCAATAATCTTGAAAATCATATAAAAACAACTCCAACCACCACCAGAAGAGTAATAAAACAAGCTAACACTCCTGAAGGCAGAGCCCACCTCTTTTGTATCTTTGTATATCTGTTAACTGGCATAAGGCCTGGAACACAATGGAAGCTCAGTAAATACTGATTAGGTGATTGCCACCTAGGGATCCTCAGAAAGCAAAGGTGAAGTTGGACATCACAGAAGCAGAGATCTGCTCAATCTGTGTGGGGCATTATCTACGCCCAGATTTAGCTTTTTTTTTTTTTTTTTTTGACATAGGAATTACCATTTTAACCATTTGTAAATGTGCAGCTAAAAATACACTAAGAGCATCCACATTGTTTGCCACCATCACTACCGTCCATCTCCAGAGCTTGTTCATCTTCCTAAAGTGAAACTCTGTGACCTTTATGTAACTCTCCATTACCCAATCCTGGCAGCACCTTTACATTTCCTATCTGTATGAATCTGACTGCTGCTCTGGTTTGAATGTTTGTCCCCCTCTCACATTCAGGTTGAAATTTAATTGCCATTGTAACAGTATTAAGAAGTGAGATTTCATTTATTTCCCGTTTCTTCATTCAAAATCTTTTCTGAGCCTCCATTGTGGGTCCAGTGCTGAAAATTGGGACTATTCCTTACTTTCATTCAATAAAGTTACTAAGCACCTGACAGAACAGTACATCCTGGGGACTTGGGGATGACATTCGTTCAGCTTTCATGGGGCTCCAACTATCTGACCCAGCCTTGCATGACAGCTGCCTGTTTCCCCACTAGATTATAAAGCCAGGGAACAATTCACCTGTACACACTTAGTGCTGAGCCTGTGAGCATCCTAAGTGTTTGATAATCACGCTCTTCTGCTTAGAAGCCTGCAGTACTCTCCATTTCACTTAAGTAGCCCAAATCCATACAATGACCTATGCAGATCATTAAGGTCTACCTTCCAGTTTCCCCTGCACTCTCTGGTTTGCTGTTCCTCAAACATACCCTTTAGGACCTTTGCGTTCGCCGTTCTCTTTACCCTCAATGCTCTTCCCTCAGACACTTACAGACTACCTTCCACCCCTCATTCAGATTTGTACTATCCAACATAACTTTATTTTTTGTCGGAACCTCCTCCATCCCTACAATGTAGGCAAGTGTTGTTTGCTTATAGACGCTCAATAAATACTTGCTGAGTTCATAAATACTCCACTCCGCACCCCCACCCTAGGTTGGCAGAGGCCTCAGACCTTTTGCTAGCCCAAGTCCCACCTGATGGGCACCTACGCTGCCGCTAAATGATGGCACATCGACTCCAGCCCGAGAGCACCCCGCCTGCGGGTGCCTCCCAGCCCACAAGCTGCGGCGCGTGCGAGTAGAGGCAGGAAGGGAAAGCCCAGGAAAGTAGTGTACCGCAGGCCACATGACTGCTAACCGCTGCTTTCCCAGCGTCCGCCCCGCCGCGAGGGAGGCGGCTGTCCCAGGCTGAACCCCGCAGCCTCCAGTCAGCCCCCTAAACCAGCAGACGGCTTACCTGATCCCGTCACCCCGGGCGGCAGCGGCGGCGGCGGCGGCGCCTTCGGAATTCGCCTCCAGCTTCGCTTCCGCTTCCTAACCCCGCTCCGAATGGCATCCTGGGAATTGTAGTTTTTCGTCTGCCAGCCGCTCGTGGGGCCGGGCCGGCGCGAAGGCTGTGGCTTCTGCTCCCAGCCCGGGCTCTGGGGAGCTGCGTCCAGCCGTGGGGCCGGGCCGGAGCGGAGGCTGCGGCTTCTACTCCCATCCTTGACGCTGGGGAGATGCGTCCCGCCGTGGGGGTTGCCCGCATTCTCTAAGCCCCGGTTTCCCCGACTGTTAGACGGCGATCACAACCCCAACCCCTTGCTAACTTCACAGGGCTCCTGCAGGTGACCAGGTGCTATGTTGGTTGTCAAGGGCTGGACATTATGGATATTGCGAAACTGGGGTGTGTGAAACACAAAGAAAAACAAAGCCGACTGAATGGACCTCCCTCTCGGCCAACGGGATTCCAAAGAAACATTAAAAACTGGTTAAGGCCATGTTGGGAAGGGGGAGCGGAGCGGGGCCGTTGGGCATGTCTGATATTATATCCCGTCCCTTTCGGAGTTTAGACCCAACGGGGACTGGCAGAACAGAATCTTTGTAGCAATAAGATACCAAATTCCAACCTGACATCACATGACAGAAAAAGAAACCAAAAACTTTTACCCCAAAATATGTTTCATTGCCTTAATTTGAAATGGCCCTGCAAAGCTGTTTTGTGTTGGGGGTGCGGGAGGGATTTGCACCTGTAAAAACATCTCTATTACCATAACTAGATCTTTCCCCTCCCAGGTCCTCCCAATTCTGAAGAGATTAACTGAGTCTAGCACCTTTTTTCCCCTTCGTTAACAGGTGAAACCAAATTTGGATCGCCTATCATTCCACAGCCTTGCCCTTCCCCAGGCTTTGCCATAGCCAGCAGAGCCCTCGAGCTGACACAGACCTTTCCTGAGCACACAACCACCCTCTCCACTGCCCCAGCGCACAAGAGAGATGTCAGGGCTTTGATCAGGATGATTCCAGCCCCTGGGCACTCTTCTTCCTCCATCAAAGACACGAAGCGGCTTGCCCAAGACTTGGCCTCCTTATCAGCCACTCTTCCTTCACTCCTGCAGTCCTAGGGGTCTCACCCATTCAGAGACACTCCAACCTGAATGAGCCCGAAGTCCTGTTCAAGAAACTACAGCCTGGTTGGATTCCTCCTTGGCCCAACTTTCCCTCTCTGGACTTTTCTTTCCAGGGCTCCTCCAGCACCTACCACTCATCCCCAATCCATGCTCCAATCCATCCTTTATCAGCTTCCAGGGCGATTTCTTTCTTTTCTTTTCTTTTTTCTTTTTTTTTTTTTTCTTTTTTCTTTTTTTTTTTTTTTACAAATTTTTCTTTTTCTTTTTTATTCTTATTTTTATTTTTTTTTAAATAGAGATGGGGTTTCACCATGTTGCCAAGGCTGGTCTTGAACTCCTGGGCTCAAGCGATCTGCTCGCCTCGGCCTCTCAAATTGCTGGGATTACAGGTGTGAGCCACTGTGCCTGGCTGCGATTTTTAAATATTAACACTAAACACTCATTCCCGACCCCCTCCCCCACCCCCATAAGGCTTTTTCTAAAGCCCAGCTTTAACATCTCTGCTCTGCTCTGCTCAGAGACGGCCCTGGCTTCCCACTGTCTGCTGAAATGCCCCAGTGGGGCTTGCACAGTGGCTGAAATGATCTTCAATGACGCCTTCAGGTTTTAGCTCACACTACACCCACCAGTCCCTGCACCTCACACTGAGCCATGCTGAACGCTTTCCCCCACTCCCTGCCACCACTCTTGTGTCCTTTGCCTCTGAATAAGCTCACGGCCACTTTCCAGTGGGAGGAAAAGACCTTCTAGCTGGTCTCATTGCTTTCCCCAAACCCCACTTCATGCGTTTGCCATGTGATTATGTGTCTCTCCTGATGTAAAATCTAACCCCCTTCCCGAGGTCTTGTGTTACACAACTCAGCTCCTGCATGCCCCTCCCAGCTTCATCTCCTATCACTCTTCCTCCAGCTTGCTATGTTCCAGTTGTACTGATCCTGAAATGCTTCAAACGCCCTGTGAGCCTTGCAAATACTGTTCCCTTTCCTCTCACTTTTCCATGGCTGGCTTCTTATGCTTTAGGCCCCAGCTTCAGCATTCCCTCTTCAGAAAGGCCTTTCCTGACGACCACTCTGGCAAGATTGGTTCATTGTATCCCTGTCTTGGCATCTTTTTTTTGTTTTCTTTGTTACCTCTCAGTCAGTAATGGATTTTTTTTTCTGTGTCTTTCCTACAATTATAAGTTCCTTGAGGAGACTATGTCTGCCGTGTTCACGGTTGTATTCCCAGTGCCACTACATAGTAAATATTTGTCGACACAGTAAATGAATGATTTTTCTCTACGTTCTTGACATATCCAAATTCTATCTGTCAAATCCAGGACCTGACACACAGTACTCAATAAATACCTCTTGACATGCTAGTTTTAATTAATGCTGCCTTCTGCAGGAAGCCTTCCCTGATTACTACTCTGCCCCTTACCCAAAATGACTTCTCTCTCATTAGACCCCTCACAGCACCTTATCTGTTCTCTCTGGAGGCCTTGAGTGAACCGTGCCTTATGTTGTAAGCCTCTATCTCCACGTATCACCTAATCTCTATCAGGAGCTTTTCAAAATATAATAAGATTCTTCCCCAATTAGTTACATTCATAATGCTGCATCAGGCACCACCTGGCATGGGCATCCCATGAATGTTTGTTGAAAGAAATGAATCAGCCAATGTGATGGTGGGTGGGAAAAGGAAGGAAAGGTGTAAATGTCCCATCGTTTCTTAGTCACTAAACAATTGACTCTTGCATTTCAGGGTAGCAAGTCCCCGTTCTGCCTATCTCATGTTGGAGGCTGCGTGACTCCAAAGAAAGTGCTGAACAGTGCAATTTCCCCTGCTTCTTTAGCTTTTCAACAAACAGTGAAGGGTTTCCCAGCAATTCTGGAACTTAGTTCTCCTCATGGGAACTGTAGAGAAAAATAGCAGCTCCATACAGTAGCAACTCAAGACAGTTAATGAATTTGAGGGGAGGAGAAGCAAAGAAAAAGGAAACAAACACTTATTGAGTGCTGAGCTGGAAGCTTCAGTCTTCTTTCTGCCTTCCATGATTATGTATTCTTCACAATAATGCTGAATATATGTTATTCAACAATCTCTAGGGTGTTGACCATATTAGAAAAATGCATTCAAGGTATCTAAATAAGGCATCTGCCACATCGTAGGCCCTCATTAAATGAAAAGTATTATTTCCTTTATCCAGATGGGGAAACAGGCCCAGAGAAACGCATAACAACACAGGCCAAAGCCAGGATTCAAATCCTCATTGAGGCCAGGTGCGGTGGCTCACCCCTGTAATCCTAGCACTTTGAGAGGCCAAGGCGGGCAGATCACCTGGGTGCAGGGGTTTGAAATCAGCCTAGGTAACATGGTGAAACCCCTCTCTACTAAAAAAATACAAAAATTAGCTGGGCATGGCAGCAGATGCCTGTAATCCCAGCTACTCAGGAGGCTGAGGCAGGAGAATTGCTTGAACCTGGGAGGCAGAGGTTGCAGTGAGCCAAGATCACACCATTGCACTCCATCCTGGGCAACAAGAGTGAAACTCCATCTAAAAAAAAAAAATTCTTGTTGAGTGAAGTCCCGAGCTCCTCCCCTAAACTTGTGAACACATAGGTGTGTTCACATAAATGAGTGATTTACCTCTTCATAGCTTTCTGCTGGCAAAAGTTTCAAGTCGTGTTTAACATTAGGCAATTTTTATTATTTTGGTGTCCTGGAGTTCCTATTTTTCATTGCCATGAAACTGCTTCCAATCTGTGTTCAAGAGCCTCATTTAAATTGTATTCAAAGTATTCTAAGAAACAGGCCTCTAAGAAAATATGTCTTTTCCTGGCACAAGTACTGGTTAACTGGTTTCTAGTTATTAATAACAAGTCATTGGTAACAGGAGATGGGAAGGATGCCTTTTCACGTCTTCTCTCAGGTATTGTTTTCCTTCTGATTGGAGAGAGCTGAGGTGTGTGACTTAACACTCTCCTCTCTGTTCCTGCTTTTGCTGGATGGAGAAGAGGAGCCCTAGGGAAAAGCCACAGGGGCAGCACTGAGCTCACAACTGGTCAGGAGCACCAGAGGGACAAGGGACTCCTTTAATGAACTCTAATAGCCTAAGGTGAGTGACTAAACCACCTTTGGCCTGGACAGAGAAGCCAGGTGAAGAGGCATCCCAAGGGAGGCTTAAAATCAGTTTCCCTGGGGTCTAAAAACAAAATGCAGGGTATGGTTTCAGACTAGAATAGATATCCATAAGAGCTGACAGTTATAACTAGCATTTATCATTTACTAGATTGAGTACTTGCTGGATTTCTATCCCATAAAATGGGCACTATTAGTATCCCAATTTGCAGAAAAGAAAACCAAAGCACTGAGAGGTGAAGTGGCTTGTCTAAGGTCCACCGGGATGAACTGGGATAAACTGGCTCAACTGGGGTAAGAAAGGTATCCAATGTATTTCTTTTGCTTTAATATTCTTAAAAAGGCAAATCTAATTCAAGGCTTTAATGTTCAACTTTTTATTTTTATTTATTATTATTAATTTTTTTTGAGATGGACTCTCGCTCTGTCACCCAGGCTGGAGTGCAGTGGCACGATCTTGGCTCACTGCAAGCTCCGCCTCCCGGCTTCAAACGATTCTCCTGCCTCAGCCTCCTGAGTAGCTGGGATTACAGGTGCATGCCACCACGCCCAGCTAATTTTTTGTATTTTTAGTAGAGACGGGGTTTCACCATGTTAGCCAGGATGGTCTCCATCTCCTGACCTCGTGATCCGCCCGCCTCAGCCTCCCAAAGTGCTGGGATTACAGGTGTGAGCCACTGCTCCTGGTCAATGTTCGACTTTTTATATATTTAAAACAGGAATAAGGTGCAAGATTCAGGGATGCGATCAATTTCAGATAAAGCACATGTGTGGCCTTGCAAGTAAAGAACTTCCTGCCACCTAGTGGCAATCTATGCTTGCTGCAGCAGGGCAGCCAAGAATCCCAGGCCTCCTGGTGCAGGCGCTGCAAACAACTTGTGAAGGTCGAATCTATTAAATATCACCGGTATTCACTCCTATTTGCAAAGGTTATTGCCAAATAAGTGTGATATGAGAAGTCAAGACTGTTTTTCAGTGACCCCCACTTTTCTCCCTCACCCCTGCCTTCTTGAGTATTCCTTTTGCTTCTACACTCCTTGGGTATGCTCCTTTTACGATAAACGCTTTGCTAATAGTGATCTAAATAATCTGTGCCCTTGAGAGTCTATAAGCATCCTGACCAGGGGTAGAGACTTGTCTTTCTTATCTGTAAATCCCAAGGCCTGGCACAAAGGCAGTACCCAGTGAATGTTTGTTGAACGAATGTAAGTGAATGCTTTTGACTCAAACTCTATGACTCAGGCCAAGATTAAGCAGCAGTTTATTTGAATACTCTATATAGTAAACATTTGAAGAGGGTGGATGGGAAAGTGGAAGGGGCTTCTCAGGGAAGTGTCCAAGGCAAGAAAGGGCAGGAGGCCCTTGGGCCATTGACCTGCTTACAGGGCCGTGGATGCCCGGAACTTCTGGGTCAAACAGAACACGGCGGCTGTGAGGGCCGTGCACTGACGGGCCAGGAGTTTCACACTCAGGTCATGGTAGCCCCTCTCACAGGTCGATTTAGCGGCCTCTACAAACTGATGGTAGGTGTACACCACATCCCTCAGGTTCCCCGCTGCCTCCCTGTGCCGGGTGGAGCAGCGGCTACAGTCCGTGAACTGAAAGCACAGGCCAGCCAGTTGGACCAGGTGCTGGAAGGTGTCACGCACGGCCCCCTGCATCTCTTCGGGGGACTGGTCCATTCTGATCACATGCTGACAGCTTGACAGGAGCTTCTGGGAGCCCATGCAGAGGCGGCTCCGGCTTTCGGTAAAGTGCCAGGTGCACTTCTCTGGGGGATGTTTGTTTCCAATCCCCCAGGAAGTTTCTAAAATGTCTTGTAGCTCCAGCAAGCTCTCCATGAGCTGGATGAAGCCCTCAGGGGTGCTGGCGGGGATGGCTTTCAGCTGTCTCAGTGCCCTGGAGCAGTACTCTGGCCAGATGTGGCTTTTCCTCGACAGGGGTGCAGTGCTGCAGCTGTGGGTTCGGGCAGGCCTCCAGGGCAGAACCACCGGGCTTCCTGCAGAGGGCGGTGAAGTGAGGGGGGCCGTGGGGTGTGCTTCCAAGTCCCGGTCTTCTTCCTCTGTCTCAGGCTGCGGGCCACGGAAGCATGTGGCATAGGAGAACTGACAGCTGCACTGCTCCATCCCTATCCTGGGAGCCACCATCTCATTCATGCCTGCAAAACCCAAAGATGTAGCCATCCTGAGACTGGCAGAGACTTCAGGACGGCTTTCTGGGGCAAAGCACAGAAAAGACTTCTCAGCAGGAAGGCAGATGCTAGAGCTGTCACTTTTGCCTTCTGAGAGTAAGCAATGGTTTGAAGTTTCTAAGTGAGGATCCTCTTGTGGACGTGGTAGTGGCTCTGGCAGGGAAGGCCCAGGATTAAAACAGACCCACTCAGGGCTGTCCCTACAGGCTAGATCTTCCCCTGTCACATGGTTAGGTGTCTCTGCCTTGATCCCCTCTGGAGGGAGGACTGATGAAATTGTCTGCTTCCCAAGAAAGAAATCAGGGTCTAAATCCAACTCTACGAATAGTTTTTGTTCTTGAGCCTGGCAGGCTTGCCCTGGGGGTTCTCTGCTCTGTCCTTGAGGGTCTCGAGGGGCATGTGGTGGGATCTGCTCAGTCCCTGTTACAGGAGCATCTAAAGAAAGGGAGGTTACTATTTTACCAGCTGGAGAATTAATATCAAGAGTCTGTGAAACATTATTTGACACATCACCCAGGGAGTCACCTGAATCCTTCCTAGATTCCTCCTGAAATATCTTGGTGCCATTTTTGTTTCTAACTTCTGTGTCTCTTTCCAAAGATAGTTGTCCTTGTTGCTCTTCCTTTGTAGGGATAGAAGCTATCTTCTCTCCTGGATTTATTCCACATTCATCACTTCTAGGCTCATCTCCAGGAGACAACAAAGGCTCTGTGTATTTGGGGGCAGTTTCTTGTATATGATTTGTACAAAAAGATTCCAATCCCATTTCCAACTGGACATGGGGCTCCAACTGGAGCTCTAGTGTGTCTCCTTGAGAGACATTATGTAGCCCTGGGTTGCTGGCCAGGCAGACTCTGTCTGGGTTAGGGTCACCACTGGAGAGGGAGGAGGAGCTGTCCCCATGCTCTATGGTGGGTTCTTTGGGGGCAGTGCCATCCAGGTCTTGAGATAGAGGTAAGATTTGGGAAGGCCTTGCCTGAGCAGTATCTGGGCCAGATGAACCTGGATTAGAACAGTGAGGAGTGCTTGCTGAGGAGCTGGCAACAGGGACAACACCAGAATTCTCTTTATTGTTGGGGTCAATCCGGAAGCGAATGGCAGAAATAGAAGACACTCGAGAGTCGATGACTGATTTGGTTTCCATGGTCTCGGGCTCCATCTCCATGACCCTGGAGGCTGGGTTTGTGCTCTTGGTCTCCCTCAGGGGAGCTAGCAGCCCCAGGGCCTTTGTCTCCAGAAGGCCAGGCTCACCCTGCATGTCCTGCAGAGAGGACACAGTTGGGGAGGGTGCACCAAGGGCCAGGTAGGGCTCCCTGTCATAGTAGCACACGTCGTCTACACTCTCCAGGGAGGCTGATGGCACCAGGGGAAATGAGACCTGAGACGTGTAGTCGGTCTGTAGGAAAGACCTTCTTTTCCTCAGGGTCTTGGCATACTTCTTGACTTCTCCCCTCCTGCTTAGCTCTCTTCCATCTGGCCCACAAGGCAGGCTGTTCTCAGGGCTATAAGTGCTGGCCTTATTCTGCAAGCTTGTGGCACTGGGTTCTGCAGCAGAAACATCTCTGGGCCCTGGGAGTCAGGAAAGAAAAAATATATTAAAAAGCAGAAAACCAAAGAGGTTTATAGAGCTTGGGGCTCAGGCCTTGGGCTTGCCTGGGTTCAAATTCTGGCCAGGCTATGTAACCTTCAGCAAGTTCAATCCTGATCTCCTCAACTTCCTCATCTGAAAGATGGGTATAATAATTGTGACAGACATTGTTTTATTTTTTTGAGACAGAGACTCGTTCTGTCACCCAGGCTGGAGTGCAATGGCATGATCTTGGCTCACTGCAACCTCCGCCTCCCAGGTTCAAGCAATTCTCCCGCCGCATCCCCCTGAGTAGCTGAGAGTACAGGCATCTGCCACCACGCCAGGCTAATTTTTGTATTTTTAGTAGAGATGGGGTTTCACCATGTTGGTCGGGGTGGTCTCAAACTCCTGACCTCAAAGGATCCGCCTGCTTAGGCCTGGGATTACAGGTGTGAGCCACCGCGCCCGGCTGACACTTTTTTTTTTTTTTTTTTGAGACAGGGTCTCACTGTGTCCCCCAGGCTGTAGTGCGGTGGTGTGATCACGGCTCACAGCAGCCTTGAACTCCTGAGTTCAAGCAATCCTCCCACCTCAGCCTCCCAAGGTGCTTGGATTATAGGATTGAGCCACCGCACCCAGCTGTGATAGACATTTTTAAATTTTTGGCTCCCTAAGATCCATTTAATTGTCTTTTGGTCACAGCACCTCAACTTCGATTTAGTGAATGACATCTCCCCAGTGGTTAGAACCTGCTGGAAGTGTTCATGAAGATGCTCTGTCCACGCCAGCCAAGTCACTCAGCCAATCAGCTACAAATTCCCCACAAGTCCAAACTCAAAGACATTGATTAAAAAAAAAAAAAGCGGTGTCGTTCTTTCCAGCCACAATATCTTGATAATACAGGTAGGGAATCCTGTTACTAGACTCTTAGCCTGGTTGCTGTCTATTTCTGAATCCACAGTTCTTTAGGTTTGCCAGCAATTCTATAAACAATCTTACTTCCTAACACTTTTTCTTTGTGCTGATGTTAACCCAAGTCTTTTAGTGCCAATAGTGCCAATCAGTGCTGCCGTGCAGGTTAAATTAATTAGCGCATTTTTATAAAGCACCCAGCACAAGGCCTCTGCCTCATTAGGTATTCACTAAAAGGAAGCTATTCTTGTTATTGCCATTTCATGTCTGAATGCAAAGGGGCAACGACTCTGTCACAGGCATCGAGTTTTGTGCGTCCCAGGATGGATCTTTCTGGGAGGAGAGGCACTATTGTGAAGAACCCTTGGGAATCAGCCAGAAGGAATTAGGATCAGAGCCTAGCACTTGAGAATCAGATAGCTTGTGTAGTCAGACCAGTCATTTCTAACCTGGCTGCAGGCTATTAGAAACCCTATCAAGTCCTGTGCTGCTCCCCAGAATCTCTGAGGCTAGGGCCTAGGAATCTATAAGGTCTAGGTGGTTGTTGTTGTTTTTATTTATTTTTATTTTTTTGAGACAGAGTCTTGCTTTGTTGGCCAGGCTAGAGTTCAGTGGCGCGATCTCGGCTCATTGCAACCTCCACCTCTCGGGTTCAAGCAATTTTCCGACCTCAGCCTCCCGAGTAGCTAGGATTACAGGCACGCACCACCACACCCAGCTAATTTTTGTATTTTTTGTAGAGACAGGGTTTCATCATGTTGGTCAGGCTAGTTTCAAACTCCCGACCTCAGGTGATCCGCCTGCCTCCGCCTCCCAAAGTGCTGGGATTATAGGCGTGAGCCACCGCACCAGCTGAATCTATGATTGTCAAAAAAAGTCCCTCAGGTGATTCTGATGCCCAGTCACGTTTGACTGCCCTAGGCTACTGACAGCCACTGACCAAGGAGTTTCTAAGTCCCAAAGACAGAGAAGCTCCAGTAGTGAGTCAGGGGCCAGATCAGAACCTAGGCTGAGGAATCCTAGTTCTGGCTCTCTTCTCAGCAACACACTGGCTCCCTATAAAAAAAGAAACAAAACAACAGTGTCCGGTATGAACCCCGTATGTCCCTGACTAGACTCCCATAAAAGGGCCCTGACTGATGGTTTCTGCCACACTTCCATCCTGCCCCCAGCACAATGGCTGGCCCTGCAGAGCAAGGCTAGGGGCACGAAAAGTGGTTGTCTTGGTTCTTTGGGGAGCAGTAAGCAGTCTGGCCATGGTTTCTCCTTTCCTTAGGGGCATAGTCAGTTGAACTCAGTGTAGATGGTGGAGACTTCATTCATTCATTTAGCAACAATTGCTAGACACTGTGTGCTGGGGACACAGTGAGAAACACACAGTTCTAACGCTCAAAGGAGTTCTCGGTCTAGTGATGGAGAGAAACATCAACACAGAATCATACAAGTAAATACGTAATTTACAGGCTATGCTAGGTGCCAGGCAGGGAGAGCCTCAGGTGCTGCAAGAACATGTGACAGGGATGGGGAGACCTGTCCTGGGCTGGGAAGCCTGGGAAATGTTCTCTGAGGAAGTGAATTCCAACTGGAATCTGATAGATGGATGGCACCAGCAGCCACGATCAGGGGAGGGGTGTTTCGGGCAGAAAGAATAGCATGTGCAAAGGCTGGAGGAGGGAAAAAACAGGCACTTGTAGAAAGTGGCAAGGAGGGCTGTATGGCAGGAATGCAGGAGGAGGGAGAGACACAGGCAGAGGCCATGTCACAAAGGGCCTCAAAGGGCCTGACAGGGCTCCCAGAGGAGCTGGCCTTTCTCTCCAGAACAGTAGGAGAGCACAGGAGGGCAGGGAATAGAGAGAGGATCAGAGAGCAGCAGGAAAGCATCGAGACAGGAACAAGGGCTGCAGCTCTCCCAGCTCCTGGCAGGTCACCTTCAACATCCACGTGCTCTTTTCCAGTATGTTTCCTTCAGAATGCAGTGTGTGTGTGTTTGTGTGTGTGTGTGTCCTGCCCGGATCTCAGTTCTGCTTGGGAAGTCATCCTACACGGAAAGACCCTCCACACTCGCGGTGGAGGAATGTATGAGGAACCTGATTGAAACACAGCCACCAGATCCCCCACCTTCTGATGTCAGGGTCCCTTGGACCCCAGACGGCCTGTCCGTCTGGTTCTTCTTGCTTCACGGCCTCCTTTAATGCAGCCTCAGGATCAGGGATGACATAGCCACTTCGCTCTGCCCAGCACTCCTGCCAAGCCCTTTTCTTTTGTGTAAATTCTGTCCCTCCCACAAGGCCCAGCCCATTTGCCCCGTCTTCTGGGAGGCCTTCCCTGATTCCCACTGTTGGACGAATCCCTTCCATCTCTGCTTGCCACAGTTCTCTGAACCTCCCTTGCAGCCCTGCCACGATGCCTAAAATTTCGTCCACGGAATCTGTATCTACCTCCTCAGAAGTGGACAGGGACCCTGTTTCACTCATGTGTGTTCCTCTCAAGCTTGGCCCCGGGCCTTGGCCCCCAGGAGGCACTCAGGAGCTGCCTGCTGTGTCTGCAGACCTGCAAGGGAGGGCTCACCTGAGGGGGGGCCTGGGGGAGTGAGCTTATCAGCCGCATCATAGTATTCCTCATCTGAGCTGCCATCCTCAAAAGCCAGTGGTGGGTGCAGGGCCAGGGATTCCAGCATGGAACTAGGCTGGGCCTCAGTCCAGCCCTGCTGACCCCAGGCTGGTGGGGCTCCCCCTTGCCGGGAAGCTGCGCTGTCGGAACTGTCACTCAGGTAGCTGGCCGGGGAGACACTGGAGCACAGGCTATAGTAGTCGGCGCGGCTGCCTTCATACAGCCTGGGGTCCAGCCTGACTGTGCTCAGTTCTGGTGCCCAGCCAAATGTCTCCAAAGCGGCACTCTCGGAAAACTCTGTCTTCTGGCACTGGGGGTTGGCTCTCTGGGCCAGGTCCAGGAGACAGAGGAAGCCACTGGTTTCAATCCCGCTTCTCTCCTCCTGGCTGTCAGAGTCAATGCTCTCTGGGAGGCTTGGCGAGCCGAAGTGGAAGAAAGCGGACCTGATGGAGGAGCAGGTATCTAAGTCATCCTCTTCCAGAGCGTCCATGGATTCGCTCGAGCCGCTGGTCCTGTAGCCGCGGCTCTCAGTGTTGGCTGAGTCGGACGCCTCAGACTCGGCACTGTCTGTGGTGCTGCTGGCCCCGCAGGTGCTGGGGCCCCTCCTAGCCACCTCAGGTGTGGGGCTGTTCCCAGGAGGCTGCTCCTCCTTTATGAGTGATCTGCAGGGTGCCAGCTTCACCAGGCGCCTGTCAGAGAGAGGTTCGAGTACGCAGTCCACCTCAGAGGACTCCTCTGAGTCACTGCAGGCCCTGGATTCATAGCCTGCAACACAGGGTACACCAACAGTTACACAACAGAACTCTCCCGCCTGTGTGTCCTTCTAGCCCCCCCGGCCCCCACACAAACCTGCCAGATGAGAAAACTGAGGGCCAGAGGGTGGCTGGCCTAAGACCGTGCTATACTGACCAACACGGGATCTGAGGGACCCCACCTTCCATGTTCTCCCCACAGTATCAGACTGCCTGTCCCACATCTCTCTGAGCTAAAGGAGGCTGGATTAACTCCATCCCCACCTCCAAGAAGAACTGTCTGTTCATGGAAATGTGGTATTTACTTTGATTCCTCTTTGCAGGGGCAGCACTGCCCAGGTTTGCTAAGCCCCTCCCGAGACCTCAGTTCTGTCCCGTCTGGGCATCAAAGTCAGATGGGGAATCATATTTTAAAAATACAACAGGTCCTTGGCCCTACCCCTGATGTACTGAGTCAAATCTCTAGAAGTGGGGCCTGAGAATCTATATTTTTAGCAATTTTATGGGGAGTATGAGGCTGCTAGGCTGGCACCATTCTAAAGCCTGGCCTTCTGGATCCATGGGTGCTACGGGCTTTGTAGGACAGTGAAAACTTATCCAGCTGCAGGTTCTCAGGAAGGATTAATGGTAGGAGGGCGGGGAGCACTGAGCCAGGTTGCAATCTCTTTATTCCTGTAAGCCTCCAGAATGATCTTTCTCAAACTTCTCTCTGACCTCATCACACCCTGCTTACACCTTCTGATGGCTGCCCTGCCCATGGGGAAGAGCCTGACCGCCCCCACAACAGTTACAGACTCTTACAATATGGCCTTGTTACCCTTCTCACAGGATGGCCATGGTGCCTCATGCACAGTCTAGTCCTCCCTTCCCTCAAAGGATGGCCCTAAGGCCTCCTCTGCAGGCTCTTCCCCCTCTCCCAGGATGGCCTTGAACCCTCCTCCATAGTCTAGTCCCCCCGACAGGATGGTCTTGATGCCTCCCCTTCAGTCTAGCGTCTCCCTCACAGAACGGCCCTGAAGTCTCCTCTGCAGTCTAGCTGCCCTTCTCATGGTGGGGCTCCTATCTCTTTTCACCATCTCCCTTTTCCCCTCTGGCAATATGGTCCAGCCCCTCCTCAGGCACCCAGTCCCCCACAGCAGCCTTCCCTGCCATGTTCCAGCCACCCATAGGGAGAGCTTCTTTCAGGTCATGGCCTTTTCCTCAGGTCATTCCTCCAGGGTCCCTCAGCCTTGAATGATCTGTCTTCCTTTCTGTGCCTGGTTAACTCCAGCATGTTCTTCAAGATCTACTTCCAATACCTCTTCCTCTAGAGGACTTTCTCTGACAGGCAGCAGCAGTCACCCCCCAGCCCCTCCACAACAGCCCTGTTCCCACTCTGTGTTGTCTCCCTGAGCAGACTCTGAGGAGTCACCCTTTGTTCATAAATACATTGTGTAACAACAAAGGTAACAGGCCGGTGTGGTGGCTCACGCCTGTAATCTCAGCACTTTGGGAGGCCGAGGTGGGCAGATCATTTGAGGTCAGGAGTTTGAGACCAGCCTGACCTGCATGGTGAAACCCCATCTCTAGTAACGTACAAAAATTAGCCGGGCGTGGTGGCATGTGCCTGTAATCTCAGCTACTTGGGAGGCTGAGGCAGGAGAATCACTTGAACCCAGGAGGCGGAGGCTGCAGCGAGCCAAGATTGCTCCACTGCACTCCAGCCTGAGTGACAGAGCGAGACTGCCTCTTAAAAAATAAAAATAAAAATAAAAACGAAGGTAACAGATACTCCAAACTCATCACTTTCTGTTTTACTTACTGTATTAATACCTATTCTCTTGAGCTGATTTCTACTTTATCCATATAGAGCAAACACTGCAATGGTGTGCTACTGACCACCTCTTCCCATCTCCACATTCAGTGACATCACGTGGTGGTAGCCTGAAATTAGCCACGGTGAGAGTGTTGACACCATGGAATTGGGCAATTCCTTCAAATTGTTTTCTGTCCCCCTTCAGGGAGTTGTTAAACATTTATCAGCATAGCCCTGCGGACATGCTGCATCAATGATGCTGAAGCAAAAGCCTGGCAGAAACTGGGAGCTGGCCTGGGGGAAACTGTCTTACCTGCCTTGCAGAGATGTTCTTTTATACTTCAAGAGATTGCAAAAGAGTGCATAGGTATGGAAGAGAAGCCAGGTCATCTACTTCCTGAACAAATAAGTGACATTGCTTTTTGATGAGAAATAATGATAATCTTTTTTTTTTTTTTTTTTTTTTTTGAGATGGAGTTTTGCTCTTGTTGCCCAGGCTGGAGTGCAATGTCACAATCTCAGCTCACTGCAACCTCCACCTCCTGAGTTCAAGTGATTCTCTTGCCTCAGCCTCCCAAGTAGCTGGGATTATAGGCGTGTGCCACCATGCCCGGCTAATTTTGTGTTTTTAGTAGAGATGGGGTTTCACCATGTTGGCCAGACTGGTCTCAAACTCCTGGCCTCAGGTGATCCACCCGCCTCAGCTTCACAAAGTGCTGGGATTACAGGTGTGAGCCACCATGCCTGGCTGAGAAACAATGATAAAATGCAGTGGATCTGAGACGATCTTAGGAAATACTGCAGGGAACTAGAGCTCTTCCACAGCATTCCTTGGTTTCAGGAAAATTTCGGATACAAAGAAAGCTTCTTTGTTTAGTATTTATGAAAGATCAATTGTTTACTAGGAAATAAACAGAAAAATAGCTCTCATCCACTTGAGCTGAAGCCTCGGCTCAATTCAATTCACCACCTCCCTTTAGGCTGCCCTTACCTACAAGGCCAGTGAAAGGGGCCTGTCCTTACTGGGGCAAGACTCAGCGCCTCACCTTCTTCTGCGGATACACGGTGCGCTTGTTGTTTGTTTCCAGGCCAGAGGAAAATGGAGGTAACTGGGTCAACCAACAGCCTGTAGTATCCAGCAATCAGGCAGGCTAGGTCTTTTGCACTGTTGGATTCCAGCAGCAAAGTCAGCACCTTGGAAAGCAAATAGAAATCTCATGTTTATCAAGGACCAAGGGACAGTCTGAAGACTGACAACAAAGCCATGTGGGACCAACGAGAGATTCCAAGTAAATCCAGCCATGGTCCACAGATAGATCTCCTGGTGTCCCATATCCTCACCTGCAAGGCTTTAAATGAGGATCTGCATGTACTCATACACGGACACTATTGCACATGCATGCACACGCACACACACACACGTGTGCACACACACTCACACACACACACAGTGGGCTCTTCCCACCCAATCTGTACAGTGTCTTCTGGCTCCTCATCCTCTACCCCAGCACCATATCCAAACTGCCCTATCCCACCCTGTTCATTCCTGCAAGAGGGACCTTGCAAGACTAAACTTAGAAAAGAAAAAGGAGCAAGAACATGTGGAGAATGAGGCAGAGGGTGATAAGAAGAATAAAGCACCACTCTGGAGTATGTTGGGATTAAATCAAAGGAGGGCAGAATAAAAGTAAGACCTTTGAGAGAGGCTCAAGTTGTACCCTGCACTAGTGACCTTTTTTTTTTTTTTTTTTTTTTTTTTTTTTTTTTAGAGTTTCACTCTTGTTGCCCAGGCTGGAGTGCAGTGGTGCAATCTTCTGCTCACTGCAACCTCTGCCTCCTGGGTTTAAGTGATTCTCCTGCCTCAGGCTCCCAAGTAGCTGGGATTACAAGCGTGAGCCACCACACCTGGCCCACTATTTACCCATTTTAATGCCCACCACTCAAAGCTTTTGGGCAGCAATCTGATCCCATGCATGTGATAAAATCCTCTAATGGGCTGGGCGCAGTGGCTCACGCCTGTAATCCCAGCACTTTGGGAGGCTGAGGCAGGTGGATCACGAGGTCAGGAGATCAAGACCATCCTGGCTAACACAGTGAAACCCCGTCTCTACTAAAAAATGCAAAAAATTAGCCAGGCGTGGTGGTGGATGCCTGTAGTCCCAGCTAATTGGGAGGCTGAGGCAGGAGAATGATGTGAACCCAGGAGGCGGAGCTTGCAGTGTGCTAAGATGGCGCCACCGCACTCCAGTCTGAGCGACAAAGCGAGACTCTGTCTCAAAAAAAAAAAAAAAACCCTCTAGTGTTCTCCATCTACGTTTCTAACCCCGACAGGAAAGCACATGGTCCATCTCAGTTTGTATAAAAAACCTTTTAGGACTTCTTCAGGAAAATGTACCATTTACCACTTTCCCTTTGATAGAACAGGATGGACAACTCGTCCTCTTAAGCAGATATTGGACATTAGACTTTATTATTATTTAAAATTCATATAAACTAGCCTGGCCCCCATTTGGCCCCAGATTCCAGCAGTTGAATTCAGAATCTCTCCCCGTTGTGTTACCTTGACGTCCTGAAGATACACTTTGACCACGCTCACTTTCTCAGACTCTTCTGTTAGCTCTACACGGCTAATGTTTGCAAACTCTGCCAATGTGGACATGATGTTGAGTTTGCTATTGATAATTTGGCTAATCCCATACTTGGCTCCAACTAGAAGGGCAATGTAGGATTCTCTGTCCTGTAACTGCAGAGGGTGGAAGGGGAATTAGTTTCCATTCGCAAGCTAGTGGAAATACATTTCACATGTAAGCAATAATACCTCTCGCTGCAAACTCCTTGATTCCTGCTTTAGGTCCTAACCACCAATCCTCCAGACTATTGCCTAATGGAGCCCCATCAAGAGCTAAATCAAAGTGTAAATTTATCTCCCCAAACCCTTTCCAACACAGCCCTGAGCCACAGCCATAAACACATCTGTATTTTCACAGCTATGTACCTATCTTCCCGCTCTATGAATCCTTTCCCTGCCATCCTTTCCCATTTAAATCCTGATCCTTCTTTAAAAGCTTACATCAAAACCTACTGCCTATGGAAAGCATCTGCCTGATGTCAGCCTCCTTAAGCCAGAAATGTCCCTTTCCTCTCTGTTGTTCCTGTGCCACTTCCTCTTACTTCTCTACTAGCACTGAACACTTATGACTTCTTATTTTAATTATTTGTATTAAGTCTCATTTTCCATGTTAAGTTTCTCAATAACAGAGTCTGTATTTATCTCTATTTGTAACCCGCAGTGCCCAGCAAGCACCCTGAACCAGTTCCATGGTCGCTGGTTGCTTCTCCCACTACCAGTTCTTTCCTTAGACAAGAAAGGTAAAGCGAGATTGGGGACTGGAACTGGACAGCTGGGAGAGGGCAGAATTAGCCCTTGGAAAAATTGGAAAGTTTTTCTTGTACCTTCAAAACTGTCCTTTCTGTGATCTAGTCTCTTTTCCACCTTTTGGGTCTTCTACTTAAACAAAGAATCCATCTGTGTTTCCCCTTCCCCTAACTATCTGATGCTCTTCCTTTCTTTCAAAACACTGATTCTCTTCTTCCATCTACATTGTTAGGTTAGCAGTCTGATTACATTGGCCCATCACTGTAAATGACTGAGATGCACACCAAATCTTTTGAAAGGACTTTGGTTAATATTTTTTTTAAACGCCACTCTAATTGGTAAGTTGGTTTTGTGCCGCAGGGTCCTGGGGCTGACAGTGCTGGAGGAAAGCTCTCTGAAACCACACTCCCGAGACACTGACTGCCGAAAAGCACATGCTCTAGGCCTAGGCTGAGAAAAGAAGCAGGCAGGAGAATGGGAAGCGAGCCCAGGGCTTTTCTGCTTCTCTTCTTCCTTCTCAGGCCCACCCCTCATTCCTCCCTTCTTCTGAACAATCGTTGACTCAGCTTGGCAGTCAAACACTCTTATTTTTCTTTCATGATTTCCAGTTTTCCTCTTCACCTTCATATACCCAAAGCTCCAGCATGAACTGCTTACCATCCCCTTCTGACCCAGAAGGCCTTTTCCTCTCTACTGAAGTCTGGCCAAATTCAGCCTTCCTTTGCCTCTTTCCTTAACCCCTTCTCCTTCCTATACTATACTGAAGCAAGTAGTGCTACCTTCTGTCTCCAAACTCCACAGCAATAGGCCGGAACCTGTCTCATGGCTTTGCTTCATTTTGTTGGGTAGCTTGTTTCATCCTTCAAGGACGGAAATCACGTCTTATTCAGCCCTGCTTCCCCTAGCGTCTATCACAGGGGTAGCACCAAGCAAGGGCGTGATAAATATTTTCCAGTGGTATACTATTTAGTTTCCCAAACAAATTCTAGTACATGACAGAGTCCTCAGGAATTTTAGGCTGAGGTACATTGATTTTTAGAGGATCTCTAAGGTCCCTTATGTGAGTAGGATTTCACAGTTCTCTAATACATACCATTAAAGTAGCATTAAAGATTCTTCCACCATATGTCTTGAGTTCTCCGAGGATCTGTAGATAATTTAAACGTAGCTGGGCAGCAGAAATAAGTTGCTTAAATAGAAAAAAAAAAAAAAAACTTGAAGTCAGAGTTATTCATTGGTCTAAAATCCAGGCGATGTTGAAAATGTTTTCCCTAAGGTTTCACAGCAGACTGCTGGGTGGGTCGGCAGAGGCACCTTCATTACCTTCTGTCGGGGTTCCAGCAAATTCTGGTTCCTCTTCATGTGGAAGCTAATGGCTTTCTTGATGTCTTTGCCTTTCATGTTTCGGAGTAAAGTTGGAGATATAAAGTTCTCTATTCCCCAGTCTTTCCTGCCATGAGACATTGGAGACAAGGAGGCCCATTTCTACAGGGTACTTGGCTCTAATGAAGAGCATAATTACATTTGATTCAGTACTTAGTATTCCCATAATACAGCAATTATGAGCCACTTTCTCCTCCTCTCTTTTTCTCTCTCACACACACATACACACACTCTCCACAAAAATCCCTACTGGCACTCAGGAATGAAACCCCACTGATCATTCTGGGAGCTCATCACTCTTGGCATGGTGTGACATTCTACCAATCAGAGCAGGAGTTCTGAATCTTTTTCACTACAAAATACATGGCAAATAATGATAGCATATGTACAAGACATTCTCATAGGGCAACGCAGAGCTCCTGTGAATCCCTCAGGCCAAGCTTCAGCATGGTGCCAGCCTAGCAGCCTCAGAATCCCCCAGAAACTTGCTAAAACTACCGATGCTCAGGCCCTGCTGCTAGAGATTGGACTCAGTACATCAGGGACAGGGCCAAGGATCTGCTGTATTTTTTAAAATATGATTCCCCATTTGATTCTGATGCTCAGGCAGGACAGAGCTGAGATCTGGGGAGGGGCTTAGCAAACCTGAGTGATGCTGTCCAGAACAATTCTAAGCTAGGAATCAGAAGGTGCTGAAATTGTAAGACTTGAAACTGCCCTAGTGGAGACATAATGCAATAGGATCTGGTTCATATCCATGGGAAAAATTAATTTCCAAGGCATTCCCACCCCTAGAAGAGCTTAACACTGATGCTGGCAACTGATTTCCCAAAACATCTTCCCGGGAACTGGGAATTTACAAGGGGATCCTGTGTCATTCCATCTGGAGTTGGCTTCTGTCCCAGAGAGAGCAGCCAGGTTCAGACATCTGGGGGAGCCAGGTGGGATTAGAAAGGGTGCAGAGGGAAATGGATGAAAAGACAACAGACAGATACATGGGTAGGTGGGTGACTATCAGCTTTCTGTGGCATCTGGCCCTCCTGGCCAAGGGCCAGCAAGTTATAAATGCAATGCAGCTGCCATCCCCTGCCACTCACTCTATATACTTTAAAGAGATCTTCTGTGGCTGGGCACAGGCGTAGATCCGCTCCTGGATGTGCAGAGCCGCGAGTCGAAGTGCAGAGCTACATTTCATTTCTACAGCAAAGCGCTCCTGGAGCACATCGCTGCAGCTCTAGAAGAGATTAAATAGAGCAGATGGGAAACAAAAACAGACGTATTGTGTACCCTCGTTTTCTCAGGTGAAAGGCAGCAGGACCAGGAGCTCCGTTTTAAGAGCTGGCTCGCACAGTTCTTTGCTGTGTGACCTTGGTTAAGTTACCAAGACTCTCTGAGCATTTGGTGTCTGGTAAATGAGGATAGTAAAATCTACCTTACGTGGTTTCTGTGAGACTTAAATTAGATAACGTATACGAAAGCAGGTACAAGGCACACAGTGTTATACAAATACAAAATATTGATGGCATTGTTATTGCTATTATTATTATTATTTTCTGCCACCATTTCTGTAAGACTTGGGGCAGTCCAATCCACCTAGTCTGAGTTATCTCATCTGTAAAATACTGATATCTGCCAAATGATTCTTTTTCTTTTTTCTTTTTTGGAGACAGAATCTCGCTCTGTCACCCAGGCTGGAGTGCAATGGCATGATCTTGGCTCACTGCAACCACCACCTCCCAGGTTCAAGTGATTCTCCCACCGCAGCCTCTCAAGCACCTGGAACTATAGGTGTGCGCCACCATGTCTGGCTAATTTTTTGTATTATCAGTAGAGACGGGGTTTCACTGTGTTAGTGAGGCTGTTCTCAAACTCCTGACCTCAAGTGGTCCACCTGCCTTGGCCTCCTAAAGTGCTGACATTACAGGCATGAGCCACCGCACCTGGCTCCAAATGATTATTTTTCATCAGAATAAAAATGACATAATAACTCTCATCTAAGGAGGTAGAATAGGAGGAGCACCAGGCCACAGATCAAGAACTAGGTTTTGGCTCTGCCACTAAGTGGGTGACCCAGACAAATCACATGACCTTCCCAAGACTCAGTGTCATCATTCTAAAATGAGGTTTTGAAGCACTAAGGCCCCTTTTAGCAATAAAAACTGTAATTCTAAAGATCCTAAAATGGTATTATAAAATGTATCGTCTACACTGGGGACTGAGCCTGAATTTCATTCTGATATTGCACATCTGCTAAAACAGCAACTTAGTGATGGAAAAGGCAATTCTGAGCGATGATCAGGCCTGTTCTCCTTCAGATAAAGACAATCCCTACCAGGGAGTTGTTTAATGGCCTCGAGCTCACATTCAAAATCACCCAGTGTGCCATCTTTGAGAACAACCACTGTTATTTTAGGAAGCACAGACCCAGTCACCTGCAGATAGAGGTATTCAAAGGCCACAGGGTCTTCTTTCAGGAGGTCCAGGGGGTCCTTGGGAACAAAACAGACCCTGAAGAGGCAGCGGTAGTCATGTGACTCCTCCCTTTCTACCACCTGCGATGGGTAAGGGAGAGATTATTAATCTCCTAACTGCCTTTGTCCTTGCAGTCATTCCACAAAACTACTCTATAAAACACAGACAGTGAAAGACAGTCCCCAGAGATTTCAATTCTAGTGCTTCCCAAGACAGCCATAGACCCTTGCTCCTAATTTGACTTTCTTTTTCATGGGTACAAAATGTAAAAGGTTCAAAAGGGCAGCATTTCCCACTCACCCATCTTCCAGTTTCCCTTTCCAGAGGAAACTCCTGCTTTCAGTTTCTTGTGTGCCCCTTCCAGAGACAGTTTATGTATATTCGTACTTCAGTATATTCTTTTATCTTCCACAAATAATAATATAGTATATATGCCATTCTACAACTTACCTTATTTCACTTAAACTATCTTAGCAATTTAATTTGATTTTCTTTCCCAATGCAAATGGAATAGAAGTAATTAAGAAGTCTACAAGCAGTAAACCTTCTAATCGGCGAGTGCATTGGGTAAGAATTCATCTGCAAAGAGGAATGTTCAGGGTGGCTTTTATGAGGTTATGTCTTACTCATTTCCAACTGTTAAAATCCTCCTCATCTTTGTAACAGACTCACAAAGATTTGTTGAACTAACCTGTGTTTAGCTTTAAAAAGTTGGTAGAACATATTATTGAATGGTTGGGAGACTGAGTGGTATAGACTGTTTGGCTATACAAAATGTTTACCCTATTTTGCCATCAGGAACCATATCGGGGGTAAGTCCCACAAGAAGGGCTTAGACACAGCCACAAATGCTTCCCTAATGGCTCAAAGGCAGCAGGTGCAAGGGAAGATCATCAGAGCTAGAAACAAAAGATCAGGGTTCTATCAGCTATGTTACCTTGAGAAAATCACCTTACCTCTCTAAACCTTTGTCTCCACATCTGCAAAATGGAGAGGACCTTAAATCTGTGTCCTGCCTACCTCATACTAGCAGATGAAAATCAGGCTTGTCCCATAACCCCCAGGCTGAGTGAGCTCTGTGCCTTCTGGGGCAAGAGAAAGTGCATCAAACCTGCAGATGTGCTGAGCCCTGTCCCCAGAGGTTCTGGTTGAGGCGTGCAGCCAGCCTAGCCCATGCCTCCCAGGAACAGGCGGTCAGTCCTCCCTACCTGCTGGATGAGTTCCTCTTCGTGTAGCAGGTGCAGCCGGGAGATGCTGTACTGCTCTTCCAGGGCCAGTGCAAAGTACTCAATACTTCGGATGGACAACTTCTCCTTCACAGTGAGGATGATGTCCTAGCAGGCACAGAGAGGTGGAGGGGTTACTCAAGGAACAGGGAGGACTTCCCTGGCCTCTCTGCCATTCCTTAGTGCAGCTAGGGAGAGAAAAGCCTGCACTGACAGGCCCAATCCTGACTTAGGCAGGGCTCTGGTCCCCTCATCAGGCCCCTTACAGCCCTGCAGCCACAGCTCCCCTCTCCTCAAGCTCCATCACCATCCATACAGCCACACTGTCTTGCTTTACGTGGAAGGCTGAGGCCATCCAGTGGAGGCTTCTGCCTCTCTCTTATGTCTCTAGACTTATTCTCCCTCTGGAGTTCCCAGTCTCTCTTTTTATTTTTTTATTTTTTTGAGAGAGTCTTCAGGCTGTCACCCAAGCTGGAGTGCTGAGGCATGATCTTGGCTCACTACAACCCTTGCCTCCTGGGTTCAAGTAATTCTCCTGCTTCAGCCTCTCGAGTAGCTGGGATTACAGGCACATGCCACCATAACCGGCTCATTTTTGTATTTGTATTTTTAGTAGAGACAGGGTTTTGGCATGTTGGCCAGGCTGGTCTTGAACTCCTGACCTCAAGTGATCTGCCTGCCTCAGCCTCCAAAAGAGCTGGAATTACAGGTGTGCACCACCACACCCAACTAATTTTTTTGTATTTTTAGTAGAGACAGGGTTTTGCCACATTGGCCAGGCTCCCAGTCTGTATCTTTGACTGCTTACTAGACGAAATCCCACCACACACTCACTATGCAACTGAGGGAAACTTCTTTTTTCTTTTTTTTGGAGACGGAATCTCACTCTATTGCCCAGGCTGGCGTGCAATGGCGCAATCTCGGCTCACTGCAACTGCCGCCTCCTGGGTTCAAGCGATTCTTGTCCTCAGCCACCCAAGTAGCTGGGATTACAGGCGTGTGCCACCATGCCCAGCTAATTTTTTGCATTTTTTGTAGAGATGCAGTTTCACCATGTTGACCAGACTGGTCTCAAACTCCCGACCTCAGGTGATCTGCCACTCTCAGCCTCCCAAAGTGCTGGATTACAGGCATGAGCCACCACATTCAGCCACAACTGAGGGACACTTCTGAACCTCAGTCGCTTCCTCTCCAAATAGAGGACAATAATGCCTACTTCCGACTTCCGAGAGTGGCTGACAGGACGGAATGGTCGTGAATGCTGCGCTGAGGCATTCTGGTTGCCATGCCACTCTTCTTGCTCACTAGGAAGCCCTCTGTGACCACAAGGTCTCTGCTGCCTCAAAGCGTTCGCACACGCTGTTCCCTCTGCCCAGTATACTTTCCCCATCACTCTTTCCAGGTCTGTTTCTTTCTCTTCCTTCGAGTTTCAGCTCAAATGTCGCCTCTTAGAGAGGCCTTCTCTGGCCAGCGTACATAAATGTAATCATCCCTATTATTCTCTGTCCCAGTGTCCTGTTTATTTCCCTCACCATTATTTAATATTATTTTCTTCAATTAACAGCCATTGTAAAGTTAAGTGAATGGGTTCTAGACCTCCACTGCCAATTCCTAGCTGTAATTGCTTCTTTTCTCTATGCCTCAGCGTTTTCACCTGTAGAATGGGAATAATATTAACACCTATCTCATAGGGTTGTTGTGTACATTGAATTGATTTCCCCTTAGAAGGCACTTAGAACAGCACCTGGCAGATGGTATGTATTCAACGCATGCCAACTGCTAATCTCTGTTTTCTTGCTTATTGTCTTTCACTTCACTAGATGGTAAACTCTCTGAGGATGTGGGCCTTGCCTGTGCTGTGCTCCATTATGCAGTATATCCCATGCTTGGCACATAGTAGATGCACACAAACTTTCACTTGGTGAGTAAACAACAATCACAAATGTCCTGCCAGAACCTCAAATGTAGTAAGTCTCGCACCATGAGGTGCTACTCCCTCCTCACGACTCCTGATTCGGAACCCTCTCTCCACTCGTTCCTCACCCCCATAACTACCCAGTGACTAGTCTCGAAGGGTCCATTTGCTTCTGCAGCTCCACACCATTAATTCAGTGCTGCCTGTGTGCCTGGCATTGTGCTGGCCCCAGTGGAAAGCCTGTCTCTTGACTCTGTCCCTTCTCCATTCTCCCATGTCTACCTTGGCTTGCGCTCATGCATTTCTCCTGGCTTTGTACAGGGATGTCCTGTGAACCTCCTGCCACCCATCTGTTCTCCACCTTGCATGTAGAGCAAACGTTGGTAAATGTAACCTGTGGAGCAAATCCAGCCCACTGCCTGTTTTTGTAATTAAGGTTTTATGGGAATATAGCCATGCGCATTTGCTACAATGGCAGAGTTGAATAACTATGACAGAGACCCTGTGGCTTGCAAAACCTAAAATATTCACTATCTGGCCCTTTAGAGAAGGTTTGCTGACTCTTGATCTAGAGGAATTTGTCTAAGCCTTGTACTGGGCATGCTCTCCCTTGCTCAAGAACATTCAGTGGCTCTTGATGGCTCACTGGCCAAAATCCAAACTCCTTAGCTTAATATCCAAGACTCTCAAGGTATCAGGTGCCAACCCACTTCTCCCACTTTATCTTCGACTGCTTATACCAATGCGCTCTGCCCACAGGAGCCACGCACTTGTCAAACCTGCCCATTTCTGGATCTTTGTTGGTGCTGTTCCTCATGCCTGGATGTTGCCTTCACACATCACTCCTGACCCACTCCAGTCAAAAGCCAATCTATCTTTCTACATCTGCCATGCGGGCTACCACTCCATTCCCCCAGAGGCCTTTACTTGCCACCCAGCTGGAAGCTTGCTCTCCCCTGAGCCTGTACCACATGGCTTCTGTCCTGCTTTCATGGTCTTAAGCACACCGTACCTCATTTCATTGGGATTTGTCCCCAAGTCTCATCTCCTTACCCTACCCCCACCCCAAGACTTCAGGCTTCCTAAGAGTATAACCTAAGAGTATAATTTCGCCGGGCGCGGTGGCTCAAGCCTGTAATCCCAGCACTTTGGGAGGCCGAGACGGGCGGATCACGAGGTCAGGAGATCGAGACCATCCTGGCTAACACGGTGAAACCCCGTCTCTACTAAAAATACAAAAAACTAGCCGGACGAGGTGGCGGGCGCCTGTAGTTCCAGCTACTCCGGAGGCTGAGGCAGGAGAATGGCGTAAACCCGGGAGGCGGAGCTTGCAGTGAGCCGAGATCTGGTCACTGCACTCCAGTCCGGGCTACAGAGCAAGACTCCGTCTCAAAAAAAAAAAAAAAAAAAAGTATAATTTATTTATTTGTTTGTGTATTTTATTTTATTTTATTTTGAGATGCAGTTTTGCTCTCATCGCCCAGGCTGGAGTGCAGCGGCACAGGTTCAAGCAATTCTCCTGCCTCAGCCTCCCAAGTAGCTGGGACTACAGGTTTGCACCCACCACGCCTGGCTAGTTTTTGTATTATTAGTAGAGGCGGGGTTTCACCATGTTGGCCAGGCTGGTCTCAAACTCCTGACCTCAGGTGATCCACCCACCTTGGCCTCCCAAAGTGCTGGGATTACGGGCATGAGTCACTGCGCCTGGCCCCTGGGTAATTTGTTGCCAAGTTATTGGTGATACAGAAATGCCTGGCACATAAAAAGTGTCAATAAATTTTTACTGGGTCAAATGACATATTCTTTTTCTTGATTTAGAGAAAAAGGGTTTTCTAATACAAGAACTTTTCTTCCCTTAGTAAGGGAAAGGGGAAGATAAGTCACTGATGAGCTGACAGTAATTTTTCCTTTTTTCACTCATAAGATTTATTTTTATCCACCTCTCTCTGTGTGGATAAAGGCTTTGCTTTAAAAAATTTGGCTACTACAGATAAATAAGATTAACCAGTATTATACTGGCTAAGTCCTTGTTCATTTCCCCAACTCTCTATCATCTTAAGTTTAATTCCCCTGTAATGTGGGCCTTTATTGTAAATTACCTCAAAGTCCTTTTGGCCACCAAAGGGGGACTTGCTTTAAAAAAATCAACCCTTCTATTCCGATCCACTTTGATCAAAGATGATGAAAGTAGAACTCTTGTCTAATCCATTTGCAGAGCTTCCCTTTTCTGCAGAATGGCAGAGTGACAAGATCCAGCACAGGGTTCAAAAACAGAACAAGTTTGAAGCCAGTTATGAGCTAGCTGACCTTGACAATTTTTGGACCTCTTGGGCCTGTTTTCTCACCTGCAAAGTGGGGATAACACTAGTTACTTCACAAGGTTGCTAGGGCATTAAATGAGATTGTACACAAGAAAGTGCCCAGGAAGAGTGCCTGGCATGTAGTAAACACTTAAAATCTATTCCTTCCTTGCCTTCCTCCTCTGGACTTGGAGTTCCCCAGGTTCAGAAAGCCCTTCTCCAGCTTCTTCTAAGTCACATTTAGGAAGAAATAGAATAGAGCATTTGGAGCAGCTGTAAGAATTGCCAAATGAAGGTGCCAGAGAGAAACACTAGATGTGTGCGTGCAGGTGCGTGTACATTGTACATATGTGTGCGTGCATATGCATGCGTGTGAATGTACTGTGCAGATGTATGTGTGCGCATGTGTCTTGGCTACTGTTTGTCACCTATAGATGCATAGGCCCTCCTGAACCTGCTCTCCCCTTTGTACTAGAAGAGCTGGGCTCAATGTTTCCTCTTACATGGTTTTTAATGTTTGAACAACTTTGCTTCTTCACTGCAGCCTCACTCTAACACTATTTACTCCCTTGTTTAAGAACTGTTAGCACCATACATTATTATCTACGGATAAAACTCAAGCTCTGTTGTTGCCTGGCATTTGAGGCCCTCCACAGCCACCCCTTCCACAAGAAAACAGCCTGTGCCCCAGTCCTGCTGAATGGTTTGCTATCTCCTGGGCAATTCCCATTTTTCTGGCTGTGTTAGTTCACAGGACTCTCTGAATGATACGTACCCTACCCTCAACTGCCCTGTCCCTACCAGCCCTTGTTGAAATCTCAGTTGTCCTCCAAAGCTCAGCACAGGTCCAACTTCTTTTCCAAGCCTTGTCTGATGTCCGGACAGGCTGGAACAGATGATACTCTTCCCCTTGCACGTGGCCTTTATTTCATCCTGCCTTGGACAACTGAGCATTCCCTGAATGTCCACCCTCCCTCAATTAGACTGCAAGCTCCTGAAGACAGAGACCACCCTTGACTAAGCTCAGTAACCCCTCTCAGACCATCTCGTATGAGGAAACTTGTGAAGTATAAGTTCAATTGACTTTAACAAAGAACAGAATAGGTAGCGCCTGGGCCTTTCCTGACATCTCACCTGGGTTTTTGACTGCTCTAGTGTTTGGGGTAGCAGGTAGAGTCACAGACAAATGGCAAGGAAGCCTGGGGGTTATGGGTGAAGGCTTAGGAGTTCTAATCTGACCTTTGGGCAAGTCACTTCATCTCTGTAAGTCCTGATTCCCACCCCCTAACCCCCACTCAGTTAAGATGGTGGTAAAAATACCATCTTTCTGGGTGGTTGTGCAACTAAATGAGATAACATGGTACTTGGCTTATTATTACAGGGTCTCAGACCATGGTGTTTGTGAGATCACCAAGACAGATGCAGGGCAAGATGCCTGGGGGTCCTAGCAGCCAGAACATTCTCTTGGGAAAAGAAGTCCAAGTTTATTTTTAATACCTTCACGGTTGTGTTTGCCTCAAACTTGAAAGCTTTGGTCTGTCCATTCTCCAAGTATAGCTTGAGCACGTTGGGCATGCACAGCAGAGAATTACCCTGGAAAACACAAGAGTATTGTTGTATCCCTGTCTTTTTTTATTCCTTGTGGAGACAGGGTCTGACTCTGTCGCCTAGGCTGGAGTACAGTGGTACGATCTCTGCTCACTGCAACTTCTGCCTCCCGGGTTCAAGCAAATCTCCTGTCTCAGCCTCCTGAGTAGCTGAGACTACAGGTGCACACCACCATGCCCAGCTAATTTTTGTATTTTTTTTTTTTTTTTTTTAGTAGAGATGGGGTTTCACCATGTTGGCCAGGCTGGTCTTGAACTCCTGACCTCAGGTGATCCACCTGCCTCAGCCTCCCAAAGTGCTGGGATTACAGGCCTAAGCCACTGTGCCAGCCTAATTTTTGTATTTTTAGTAGAGACAGGGTTTCTCCATGTTGGCCAACAGGTCTTGAACTCCTGGCCTCAAGTGATCTGCCTGACTTGGCCTCCCAAAACACTGGGATTACAGGCTTGAGCCACCGTGCCTGGCCTGTTGTATCCCAGTCACAGCTTTCCTGCCCCTGGGTATGACAAATCCTTGACTGTCTGGACCTGCCTGGTTTCGAGAGTAGGAGCCTCCCTAACCTCCTACCATGTCAGAGGTTCCTTCTTGGCACTTGGGAATTTCTCCAATGCACAGGCATGCTTTGTCAAGGGATACCCATGAGGACTGTCAGATATGACAAATGGTGGAGAAGAGTGAGCCCTTCCACGAGCGTACTGATAGCACTGCGCGAGCCTGTGCAATGTCTCATGACCATCAGCTTGCATTTTACTGCTGGCTGTACCCTTATGGGATCCAATTTGGCAAGCCAGATGACCAACATGTACACTGTTCAACATGGGCCTTTCAGAGATTCTTAGACTCTACCTTATAGGATTGGGGTGGGAGGGGGAGGGTAGGAAAGCCTCTCCTACCCTCATTTTATTGCTGCATTCCCTGTAATGAAATATCACCAAAGGGCGGAGAGATGCTCTCCACTACATTCACCCCAATTATCACCCTTGATGCATGAGGTCCCCTAAGGGGCTCTGCCACTCTCGTAGGGCTGTTTGGGGAAAAGGCACAGGACTGGTCTGTGTATGGTGGCCCCATGCCAGCTAGAACTCCTGGGATGGAGCAGGAGAGGGTTTTGGAGAATCTCCCAGTTCTCCTAAGAAATGAATTCGGAGTGTTTGGTTGCAAATACAAAGGGCCCTTGGGGCTGGTGTCCTCCAGAAGCACAAAGAGATTTTAGAGTTCCCAAGATCTGAGCTAGAATTGCCCCCTGCACTCATCTCTATAAAGAGTTTGGGTATAAAGCCCACATATGGTAAAACCTCATGTCTACTAAAAATACAAAAATTAGCTGGGCGTGCTGGCATGCGCCCATAGTCCCAGCTACTCTGGAGGCTGAGGCAGAAGAATTGCTTGAACCCAGAAGGCGGAGGTTGCAGTGAGCCAAGATCACACCACTGCACTCCAGCCTGGGCGACAAGAGCAAAACTCCATCTTAAACAAACAAATAAACAAACAAACAACCTGCCAGTTTTTTCAGATGAGACTATTGAATCTTCTAAATATAAAGGTGCTTATATCTTCTAAGCAAGATTCACAGTCATAACTTTTTTTTTTTTTTTTTTGACAGAGTCTCACCCTGTTGCCCAGGCTGGAGTGCAGTGGCGCCATCTCAGTTCACTGCAGCCTCTGTCTCCCGGGTCTATAACTTTTTTTTAAAAAAACCACAGTATTTTTACAGAAGAAAAAGGAAGATGTTCATATTCCAGTGCCATTTCACACTACATCAGGATGAGGGATTTCAGACCGCTTACTCTGCTGCCATCTTACTTCTCAGGTTTAGAGTCTTTAGAAATCTGAATTTTGGGGTGTCCCAAGTGGGAAATTTTTTCCTTAGTACTTTCTTTGTGATTTAAAAGGTTTACAAAGAATATATTCATAGCAACATTACATAACTACCACCACTTACTTTTCCCTAAGGCTTCTTCCAATTTTTACCTATATCTGTAAATAGTTTTTAGAGAGCTGCAATAATATAATATGCATGATTCTATGTTCATTTTCTACCCAATATGCATTTCATATACAATTTTTAGGTGGGTTTAATGTTCATAATTTTAATGCCTTTATAATATTTTATTGAGTTGAAATATCAGAACTGATTTCACAATTCCTCTGCCCTAGACAACTGAGCATGTTTTTCCATTTTGGGAGCTATTTAAAATGTTGATACTATAGATATCTTTAAATATATGGATTTTCACATTTAAATTATTATATAGACTAATAGGAATGCAATCTCTGGGTCACTTTTTATGGCAGTCATTAAATTTTGTTTTTCCACTCAAAAACATTTAAGCCAATTTATAAAGCCATCAGTAGTGCATGACTGTAATTACTTTCTCAGCACTGGGGCTTACATTTTTTCTCTGTTTGTGCTCGTTTGCTAAGTATAAAGTTTTACTTTTTAACATTTTTCCTTTGTATTTGTTTAACTGTGAGCAAAGTCAAACATATTTCAAATGTTGGTTTACTATCTCAGATCCTTCTTAACACAGTGATTGTGTATCTAAGGCAGTCTTATCATGTTCCAAGGGGAAAAGTTTAACAGCCAATTTTATCATCTTTTAAACACTTGAAAGGATGAACAGACAGGTTACAGGGATGAACTCTTACTTGTTTTGCTATCTCTGCCTTGTGCGGCTGATGCAGAGACTCCCAAAGATTCCCTGAGGTGCCCCAACCTTCCAAGTCTTCCCAGAGACACCTTTTTAGAACGCTGTTCCTTTAAACTCCCCAACCCCACCAAAACTCTGAGCCAGTTTTGTAGCCAGTTCAGGTGAAAGTTGTCCTTATCTGGTCCCCTCAGCATAGACAGCAGTGAATGGGAGGTCATGGCCATTTTAACAAATCAACCAGATGACCCTGTCCACACCTGTAGTGCCTTTATTCTCTACCTGTCCTGCTAACTGGTTCTCACCCTTACTACTCATCACTGTGCATGACTCTTGAGATGAAGAGTCATGTGTTGAATTGAAACTTAATTTTTTTTTTTTTTTTTTTTTTTTTGAGATGGAGTCTGGCTGTGTCACCCAGGCTGGAGTGCAGTGGTGCGATCTCAGTTCACTGCAAGCTCTGCCTCCCAGGTTCACGCCATTCTCCTGCCTCAGCCTCCTGAGTAGCTGGGACTACAGGCACCTGCCACCACGCCCGGCTAATTTTTTTGTATTTTTTAGTAAAGACAGGGTTTCACCATGTTAGCCAGGATGGTCTCGATCTCTTGACCTCGTGATCCGCCTGCTTCGGCCTCCCAAAGTGCTGGGATTACAGGCGTGAGCCACCATGCCTGGCAGAATCTAAACTTAATTTTCTAAAGAGACTCAATCCAATTTCACAAACATGACTCAAATATTGCCAACTGACAGGTGATTTCTGAGTCATGCATTAGGCCTCCCACTGGCCCCTTCCTGAACAAGTCCACTTTTCTCACTCAAGTCTATCTGAAGGTATGCCCTATTAAGTAGCAGGGCAGGTAGAAAATAAGTGCTCTGTAGATGTGGACCAGGTCGCCTGGATCCTTTGTTAAAATGGCCATAGCCCCCACCCCCTCTGACTCCCCCGGCCTTTGCTGGTCTCTATGGTGAGAAGACAAGATAAGGACAAGTTTTGACTTTAAAGTTTCAAAGTCTAATATTAAGAAATTCCGAATGGCAATAGTTATAGACTACTGGGGGAAAATGTATAAATTATGAATAAATGCGCCTTTTATCCAGCACTCCACATTAAAATCAAACTCTAGCCAACATTTTCCCTTTACAAATTTGTCTTCTGAACCCCCAATCCTGGGTATCTCCATATCAAAAAGGACTAGACAGCACGTCACAGTGAAAAACCAAAGAATCAAAGTCACATGGACCTGGGCTCCTGCATTTTCTCGCCATGTGATCTTAGAGTTAAGTCCCTTAATCTCTCTAGTCCTCTGCTTCCTCTTTTGTTAAAACATCTCCCTTGCAGGGTATTGTGATGACTAAGGACTGTGTACACATAAAGTTTAGGTCACATAATAGAGGTTCAACAGATGATGGGCTCTTAAAAATAAAAAGCAATCCCATCACCACTGGCACGATTATCAATAGATCACCTTCAGAGGGGATAATACATTTGAAGATGCACAATGAGAAATTAACTTTTGGAATCTGTTGAAATTTCATTGGCAGAAGAATGGAATCACAGAACAATAGAGGGCCAAACCCAGTGCTCTTCTTCCCAGTCCCCACCCATGGCCCAGAGCTCCCACCAGCTCTCCCAGTCCAGGGTCTGCAGGCGTCTGACTGGGAAGGTGCACAAAGCCTCTTGCAAATGCACTGCACTTCCTCTGCATCCTCTCTGCTGTGGAATTCCAGAGGTTCAGGGAGTTATGTGCCAGAAGGCAGCTCGCCAGCTTCATAAGGAGTAATTTCAATCACTTGACTAGTGACACACCTGGCTGTGTCCACTGATGAGCACTTCTTCAGCAAAGTGCACCTTCACAGGGTTGGTCTTCAGCCTGGCTCTCTTCTCCTCAGTCAGGAAGGATGATTTAGGGACTCCCTGAAAAACATTAACGTGATACATTTTGGAACAGTGCTTTCATAAAAGCCAGGTATATCTATCTTCTCATTTCTTAAAAACAGAAACTTTGATAGCTGTTGCAGATTCAATTTAAACCCACAGGAAAGGAGGATATCCCATTATAGGTATTTTCATAAAATCTAGGGATCCCAAGCCAGATAATGTTCTCATGTATCTGAGAATAGTTGGACATTCAGCATGGTAGCAAAATAGCTGTGACATGATGAAGACAAAGAGTTCTGGCCTGTGAACGGGACGATCTGAATTCCAACTCATGTTTTACTGCTCAATAGTTGTGAGAACTATCTCAAACTCAAATTCTTATGAAAGAAAACCAGGTAGGTGTGTAAAGCACAACAAAATAACTCTGTGTGACTTTGGTCCAGTCCTTGCCCCTCTCTGGCCTTCAGAGTCTTCCCATCTGTATAATATAGGAGTTAGTTGGGGTTCCCTGAAACTCTGACCCTTATGACTTACCCTTGGCCCCACTTTGCTCTTATCTTTTGTCAGGTACCCTCTTTTCCCAAAGAAGTGAAGAGAGTCATCACAGGTTGGTATGAGTATATGGTGAAATGTTTGGACTAGAATGTATCAGGCCAAATTGTGACACTTGCTGAATAGCATCTTACATGGTCTTCTAGACCAACAGGCTGTGACCTTCCTGGATGAAATCCTGACACACTATTTTCCAGCCTAACATCCTATGTTCCCTTGGTATGGACAGTCCTTTAGGTCAGCCTCTCGAATGTTTCCATGTGTAAGAGTACCAAGATGAAACTCTGGGCCACATTCTGTGAAGATGGGAGAAGAGATACATAACAACAATCAGGGAAACTCTTAGAAACAATGTTCGTAGACTCAAATACCAACAGACCAAATCCATGAAGTACATGAAGTGAACAAGTAGCCCTGAAATTTTAATGCAAAAAGGTAAATGTGATTCTCACGGATAACTGGAATCTTGGCAGGATAGGATTCATGACTATGACTCAACATCTCAAATATATAATTTGCTTTAAAAAAAATTAGTAGAAAAGCAGGGAAATAATAATGTTTGCAGAGAAGAAGCACACCTGTAGAAATTAGAGAAGGGATAGAAGGAATAAGAGAAAGAAAAGCTACAACCCAAAATTAGTGATAAGACTATCAGATTGCTTCGAATGAACTCAAGACTCCCATACCACTTGAATCTAACGGGCTTGTGGACCTATAACATGTAACAGCTCGTATCATCCATGGAACAGAGAATGGAAGAAATGTTAGGAGACTAAAGATGATCAAATATCAAGTTTTCCAGAAAATGAGTATGGAGGATTTAGGAAAACACATATTGGTAAGTTTGTCGTTAATTCTTGGCAAAATCAGGCTGGGTGTGGTGGCTCCTGCCTGTAATCCCAACATTTTGGGAGGCTGAGGCAGGCAGATCACCTGAGGCCAGGAGTTTGAGACTAGCCTGGCCAACATGGCAAAAACCCGTCTCTACTAAAAATACAAAAATTAGCCGAGCATGGTGGCACATGCCTTTAGTTCTAGCTACTCGGGGGGCTGAGGCAGGAGAATTGCTTGAATCTAGGAGGTGGAGGTTGCAGTGAGCCAAGATTGCATCACTGCACTCCAGCCTGGATGACAGAGCAAGATAATATCTCAAAAAAAAAAATATATATATATATATATATTCTTGGCAAAATCCAAGATAAGAGATGGAGTTACCAAGAACAAGTTAGAGCCAACCAAGTTCATTTTTCCTTTGAAGATAGAAGTCCATATTGGTAGACCAGGGTTCTGTAGATATAGCAGTATTCCTTCATTCTTGCAAAGCATTTGATAAGGTCTCCTATAAACCCCCTGTGGAAAAGGCCAGATGCAGTGCCATTAGGTGGATTCATAAACTAGTTGACATATACTCAAAATAGTTCTGATTTCTAACTAAGTAACTTAGTCTCAATCCTCAACAGTGATGTTTAGCAATGCCTTGGTTGAAGCCAGAGAGAGTGAACTTGCCAAACCTGTGAAGGACAGAGCTGCAAGGTGTCATCAGATATCAGGCAGCAAGAATTTTGGGGGCAAGATTAAGGAACTGGGAATCTATAAGAGGGTGCATGGGAAACTTAAGGACCAGAGATAGCTATGGGTCAAAGGCCAGGAAATCACCAAAAACAAATATAAGAGGGTATAAGGAGTTGGAATGTCAAGAGCTGCAGGGAATAAGATAAAGTGAGTGGTCAACAAGTACAACTACCGCCATCCCAAAGACTCAAAGGAATAAGAAATCAGGGGCAGAACAGAGGAGAGATGCAGAGAGAAAAGGAATCTGCAGGAACACTGTTGTCTCTCACCTTTGGGAGATAAATCCTGGAAGAATTGGGCCCAGAACTGGATCATGCTCAAGAAAATCAACTGGCAAGAAACTGAAGGAACTGGAGTAGACTTAGGCAGAGGAGGTTCCCTGACAGGAAGTCACTGGAGAATGACTACAGCTCTCAACTGTACAAATAAACCTTTCAGCCCCACAGTTCCCTGACTGTAAAATCTCAGCATGCCAGAACACTGGGCAAAAGCAACATGACAGGGATTAATGTGAAGTGTGGCATTGAGCATCCAAAAAATCAATTGCACAGAATTCAATTCAATTGCACAAGCATGGAATTGAAGGGACGTGGCTTGGAAGCTATTCCTTTGAAAACAAGCTCAGGATTTAGTTGGTCACCAGTTTCACCCAAGCCGACAGTGTGATTGAGCCTGCGAAAATGTTAACCCAATTTTGGGCTTTACTAGCATTCCTGGTGCATGTCCACTCCCCATGGTACTCAGCATTGGTGGAACTGTGTTCCTTTCTGGGTGCCACTATTTGGGAGGGTCACCATGAAATTGGACTCTGTCCAGAAAGCTCTCAGAGAAGTGAGAATTCAGAAAAACGCATCTATGAGGAATGGTCAATGGAACAGCTGTTTAGCCTAGAGGTCACTCTTCCAAATCTTTGCCATTTCATACAAAGTGGACTTGCTTGGGACTAGTTGGTGGGAGTCATAGGGAAGAAGGGCCATTCTTACATTTGGAACCACCCAACCATGAAACTGGCTGCTTTGAGGAAAAAACATGCTGACATGAAAATGTCCAACACACAGGCCCCACTGTGGCTCCTGTACTTTTATACCTGAATATATTGGCATCTAGAACATATAAATCACTTACTTACATCCACTTCAGCCATCTAATATTTTAAAGAGACAATTCAAAGAATATGAGTTACTCATTATTCTAGAACTTCTAAGCTCTCCCTGGATTCTAAATTAATTCATCAGAAAGCAGCAGACCTCAGCTGATAAAATCTCCTTGTGCATGTTTTTTACTGAACTAAGAGTTAATGTTTAAAAGGGCACTGAAAGGGACATGTTGGAAAACATTCCTATATCTTTTGGCAGTACCCTCTGTCCTGGGCTACACGCTGTCACTCATGAAGGCAGCAGGGATTACAAAGATACAATAGAATAGCATAACACTAAGGAATGTGGGTTCTGGAGTCTACCTGGAAAACAACACAACTTCACTGATTACTGCATGTGAGACTGTGGGCGTGTGAGGCCCATGGCATCCTCATCTGTAAAGGGGGGATAATGAGTGTATCTTCCTCGTAGCATTTCCTTTTGGTGCAAATTAAATAAGACATTAAATACTGGCATTAATATTATTACAAATAATTAATGTATTATAGACAATGAATATAGACAATACAGATCTACAAATTTAAATCAGAACCTTTTTCATAAAATTCTGTGTTCTAGAGAAGCAGTAATTAATGTTGCAACTGTGGATTTTAACATTCCTAATCGGTTTCAAGTAATTTGAGGACTCTAAGAATCGACAACAACAACGAGGCTCCTTGCTAAAGCAAGATATATATGATCATTTTGCAATGTTTTTAAAATTCTTCGGGGCTAGGCGCAGTGGCTCACACCCGTAATCCCAGCACTTTGGGAGGCTGAGGCAGACGGACCTCTTGAGGTCAGGGGTTCGAGACCAGCCTGGCCAATATGGTGAAACCTCGCCTCTACCAAAAAATATAAAAATTAGCTGGGCATGGTGGTGCATGCCTGTAATGCCAGCTACTCAGGAGGCTGAGGTGGGAGAATCGCTTGAACCCAGGAGGCGGAGGTTGCAGTGAGCCAAGATCATGCCACTGCACTCCAGCCTGGGTGACAGAGCAAGACTTCATCTCAAAAATAAATAAAATAAGATTAAATTAAATTAAATTAAAATTAAATTAAATTAAATTAAATTCTTGGGAGCAGTTCTGGTGAGAGGCCCAGGAGCAGGCTAGCCAATATTTAGGGCATTTCTCAGAGGTACTGATGGCCACAGACTGGGCTAATGGCAATTCTCCCTGAGAGACCTCCAGAGCACAGTATTTACGTTTCTCTCTTCCTGGAAATCTTGTAGGAATCTCAGGAGTGGTACTGGACACATACCAATTTTCACCTTCCCATACTTTTTATTATTTAAAGGATTCACCTCTACGCTGTTTCCCTCGCTCCCTGCATTAAGTATTTTCTTTTGCTCATTTCTTGGAAACAGATCAGGAAAAAACCTGCCTGATTAAGATTAAAATACTCTCCAATGAGAGATAACCAGCTAAATAAAAAGGACATCCTAACACCTGCACTATCATTTAAACTGATTAGATTTCCCTGTTTCCATATTGGTTTCATATTATTTAACAGACAAATTATGTTAAGAATAGAAGAACTTCCATTTATCGATACATAAAATACTTGGTCTGACATATTTATGGCAAACATCTTCATTCTAATTAGGTGGGTTTTTTCCTACTCTATTTCCAAGAAATAAAAACAAAAGATAACACTTGTCAAATACAGAGAGAGAAGACAACAATTTATCTGCTTTCTAGTGTTATGGAGTGTTTGGACCACAGAAGGTTTATATTTTCATGTAATCAAATCACCTTTGTTCCACTGTGCTTCCTTCCATGCCCTAAATGCGTAGGCAACCTTTCTACAGCCTGTAACCAGACAGACATCCATCCATATTGTTTGCATTTTTAGAGTTGAGACTGGATTTTTTCCAAATACTTAAACAAATGTCCAAGTTTGATTTCTTGAATAATTGCCTTTTCTCCCACAGATTTGGAATGCTATGTTTTTCACAAACTATACACACACACACACACACACACATAGTTTTTTATATATATATATATATATATATATATGGTCTCTCTCTATATATATATATATATGGTCTCTCTCTATATATATATATGAGATCTCTCTCTCTATATATATATGGTCTCTCTCTATATATATGGTCTCTCTATATATACATATATATGGTCTCTCTCTCTATATATATATGGTCTCTCTCTATATATATATATGGTCTCTCTCTATATACATATATATGGTCTCTCTCTCTATATATATGGTCTCTCTCTATATACATATATATGGTCTCTCTATATACATATATATGGTCTCTCTCTATATATATATGGTCTCTCTCTATATACATATATATGGTCTCTCTCTATATATATATGGTCTCTATATATATATGGTTTCTCTCTATATATATATGGTTTCTCTCTCTATATATATATATGGTCTCTATATATACATATATGGTCTCTATATATATATGGTCTCTCTCTCTATATATATATGGTCTCTCTCTCTATATATATAGTCTCTCTCTCTCTATATATATATATATATATGGTCTCTCTCTCTCTCTCTCTCTCTATATATATATATATATATATATATATATATATATAGTCTCCGTCACCCAGGCTGGAGTGCAGGGGTGCGATCTCAGCTCACTGCAGCCCCGACTTCCTGAGCTCAAGTAATTCTCTCACCTAAGCCCCTGCCAGTTATAATCATTTCGTTTTTGTTTTTGTGTTTGTAGAGATGGGATTTTGCCATGTTGCCCAGGCTGGTCTTGAACACCTCAGCTCAAGCTATCCACCATCCTCAGCCTCCCAAAATACTGGGATTACAGGCATGAGCCACTGCACCCGGCCTCACATACTATGTTCTTATACTAGCGTCTACTCTTGAACTTTTTATCTGATTACATTGACATGTTCAACATTTCACCAGTATAATACTGTTTTAATAATTGTAGCTTTGTTCATTTTTAAATCTGCCTGTCAAGGCCATCCTCATTATCCTTTTTAAAAAAGGTTTTCTTGATAAGTCTCACTTTGGTAAACTTTGTTAAATACAAATGAAAGTCCCGTAAGAGTTTGCTTGAATTTGTATTAAGTATATATATTAATATAATAACTGATCTATTAATAATACTTAGTCTTCCCATCAAGGAACATAGTATGTATCTCCTTTTATGTTAATTTTTTTGTATATGTCAGAAATATTCCAGTTTCCTCCACATGAGGCTCACCTATCTCTTTCCCTTAAAGTTTTTGCATTTTATACAACCTTTGTCCTTAAAGAAATAGCTCTTAGACTTAACAACATTACAATCTTTCTGTTTTCCAGAGGATCATTTATATTTTAATTTTTATTACTTTATTCTGTTTTATGTTTGTTTTATTAATCTTTTCTTCTAGCTTCTTGCACTGAATATTTAATTGATTTACTTCTGTATTAAATGATAAAACCACTCAAGGCTATGAATTTTACTCTGAGTATAGCTTCAACTGCACAAAATTAGTTTTAAGAAGTACAGTTCTGGCCGGGCATGGTGGTTCACACCTGTAATCCCAGCACTTTGGGAAGCTGAGGCAGGTGGATCACCTGAGGTCAGGAGTTCAAGACCAGCCTGGCCAACATGGCGAAACCCATCTCTACCAAAAATACAAAAATTAGCCCGACATGGTGGCAGGTGCTTGTAATCCCAGCTACTTGGGAGGCTGAGGCAGGAGAATCACTTGAACCCGGGAGGTGGCGGTTGCAGTGAGCTGATATCATGACATTGCACTCCAGCCTAAGTGACGGGAGCGAGAGTCCATCTCAAGAAAAAATAAAAGAAGTACAGTTTTAATTTTCAATTATTTTCTAAATAGTCTATAATGACAATTTTGCTTTTTCTATTTGACTCCATCTTTACTTAGGAAATTACATTTTTATTTCCGAATGGCTGAATGGTTTTTAATTAAATTTTTAATAGTTATTAGCTTCTATTTTATTATATTCAGAAAAAGGGACTTGCACAGTTTTTCATTTGGGGAATTTATTGAGTTTTCTTGGTAGCTTGCTATGTGGTCAATTAAATTAGGTTATTAAATGCATTATTAAAATTCCCTATGCCCCTCTTTTTTTATTTTGGTCTATTTGTGGCCAACGCTAAGAAGTACATATTAAAGTTTCTCACAATAAAAATTTTCTATCAACTTTTGAAAAACTATCTCCTTAGTAGTTTTTCCTTTAAAAATTTGATTATATACTTTCCCTAAATAATACATGAGGAGCCTCTTGGCCTGTGGTGGTTTAGGATCATCTATGCCACACCTTGCTGTGTGGTGAAACTTGGAGCCGATAAAACACTTTCATATCCAACATCTCATTTGGTCCTCCTAACAACCCATTAGACAGACAAGGCAGTTATTGTCATGACCACTATTTTACAAAAGTGAAACTGAGACTAAATGATTTTCCCAAAGTCATGCCACTCAAACCTGTCTTAAAAGTCCAGTTTGGTGCCCTTACCATCATCCTACTGTGTATAGTCATAGATCTATCTCCTCAGCTGGGCCAGACATTCTGGAGGCCTGCACCATATCTGTTTCCTCCACAGTACTTTCATGGAGGAGGTCTTCAGATAACATGGACTGACTGGCCACCCACTGCCGGGCAGCTGTCACCCTCCACCCTCTGTCTTCCCTGCTTACTTTATGAGGGATATCCTCTGGGGGAACAGGGTCTTAGGGCCAAGAATGGTGAAACTAACACACAGGACATAGAAAGAGATTTACCGATGTGCAGCGAACAACTGTGATTGAAAGAGACTCTTCCGCTTCCCTGAAAAAAGAAAGAATAAAGAAAAAAATTTAGTCATTCTGTGTGATGGATGCACGTGCATGCACACATGTGTGAGCATGTGTGTTAGGGTCAAAAAGACTGGCAGAATGAGTATAAAGCAGCCTCCTTTGCCTTAGCTTTTTTGGCTCAGCAAAACCGAGAAAGATATTGGGAAATGCAGCAACCTACAAAGGAACTTAAGCTGACCCAGAGAGCTCCTCCCACCTGGAGGGAATCTTCATATGGCCACCTCCACCATCTATTCTATATCTACAGCCACAACATTAATTAAGGCACTTAGCCTTAATTTAGTCCCATATAATGAAGAACTCATCTAGTAACTACTAGTTATATTTATGTCCCCCAATTTTTTTTTGTTTTGTTTTGTTTTGTTTTTCTGGAGACAGAGTATTGCCCTATTGCCCAGGCTGGAATGCAATGGCGCAATCTTGGCTCACTGCAACCCCTGCCTTCCCGGTTCAAACAATTCTCCTGCCTCAGCCTCCCAAGTAGCTGGGACTACAGGTGCCCGCCACCACACCCAGCTAAGTTTTGTATTTTTAGTAGAGATGGGATTTCATCATGTTGGTCAGGCTGGTCTCAGACTCCTGACCTCATGATCTGCCTGCCTCGGCCTCCCAAAGTGCTGTGATTACAAGTGTGAGCCACTGCTCCTGACCCTAAAATATTTTTAAGAGAAAATATGGCAATAACACAGATAACTTAGGTTGCTATTTCAGAAAACTCATGCTAAGCATTTCACTAAATGGAATGAATGTCTGTGGATAACATTTATCAGATAAAAGCCAAAGGGTTTATGGTGTTTGGGCACACAGAGTGTAATGAGCCCAATCATATAATCAAGATAGTGGACATCTCTGTCTTGCATTATCTCTTAGATTTCAAAAGTGATCAAATCAAGCAGATAACTGCCGAACGTCTACTTTATATTAGCGGGTGGAACAGAGAAAATCGATTCATATTTTCCTTTCTCTCTGCCACTGCTATCATGGAGAAGCAGTTTGCAAAATAATTTCATTTGCCTTCTTGCAATATGAACATTTAGGCCAATTGCTGCTGGTATGTTATTTCCTCAAATGGATAAACTCAACCCAAGATGTCTAAGTGTCTGGGGACTTCCTCTTTTCCATTTTAAATGAGAACAGGCCTTTTCTGAGATAAATCACAATAAACCAAAGTGCAAAGGCTCTAAAAGGACATACCGGCCTCGCAGCTATTTGGAGGAATTTGAGATGTTTTCTTGGCATTGTTGTATCATTTTGTTTTGCTTTGTGTTTTACCTTTACACGTGACACTGAATAATACATGCTGTTTTTAGACACTGGGAGCTAAGCTAAAAAAAATGAAGGCATCCTGGGATTCTCACATGCAGAGGTCACAAATGCACAGCACACCTCAAGTCACGCACCCCTGCTCAGAAGCCGTCAACTGCTCGCCCATCCAAGGGGAGAATCACACTGAAACGTGCTGTGCTGTCATTCAAGACCCTCCATCACCCGGACTTCACTTCCTAGAATGTTTCTTCAGGCAAACTGAACTGCTCAGCAGCCCCTACTTCCCACCCTGTTGCTTCTGCTTACCTCTTTGCCTGAATCACCCTTCATCTCCATCTTTTGGACCAAATTTTACCCAGCATTAAAGACACAACTGAAATATTTCTGCGCCTTTCCCTGTTTTGTCAACTTACAACTTCTGCCCAAGTTGGAGGACTCTCCAGCATTTACAGTGTATTTCCTCGGCTTTTCTTTTTCTTTTTCTTTTTCTTTTTTTTTTTGAGATGGAGTCTTGCTCTGTCGCCCAGGCTGGAGTGCAGTGGTACGATCGTGGCTCATTGCAACCTCTGCCTTCCGGGTTCAAGCGATTCTCCTACCTCAGCCATCCGAGTAGCTGGGATGGGGAGACCACTTGAGCCCAAGAGTTCAAGACCAGCCTGGGCAACACAGCAAGACCCTATCTCAAAAAAAGGGAAAAAAAAAAAACAAATTAATACCATCCCAAAGCCAGATCAGCCATTCATAAAAAAGCACAAACTGAATTGTATATATATCTTCAAGTTAGCTTTCACCTACCTCTGCTTCTCATCTCTCTTTATATTAGTCATTAGAACAATGTTGAATGAAAAATTTAAAATCCAAAGCTTGCATGTGTCCTTAAAATGTCTGCTTGTCCTCTTTACTCCTATTAATGGCACTCCTCCATCTTAAAGTCTAGGTTGCCAATTCCCAGCGCTAACCATATTCACTCATTTAACTGAGCACCCACTGAGCCCTGGTCTCAGGAAATCATTGTCTAGGTAGAAAGTGAGGCATTTCCATAAGTCACAATGACACCAGGCAGAAGGTTTGGAGGTGCTACATCAATGAAACTACATATATGCCAACCAAGATGCACCTGCAATTATATTTAAGAAGAGATAGCAAGAGGGATACAGAAGAACAGATTTGGTATCAATTTAGTTCAATCTTTGGCATATGTTACAATATGTCTATAAATCCTTAGAGGGTAGGGCCTATGGGTTATTTATGATCATTGCATTCCCTGCAGTGCTTAGCACGGTGTCTTGGGCATGGCAGGGCTTTGACAAATACAGCACTCTGTGCCTCCCAAGCTCTTTTGTAGGCAAGTGAGAGAGACTGGACTACAACAGCCACTAACAAGAAGGCGTTTTAATAGATAAAAACAGCCGTTCTAAAACAAGGCTGTTTTTGCTGCTTTAAAGGATACTTAGCCTTATTAAAATCAGGGGATCAGTTATGCCATTCCTGTTGCCCATCTTTGTTCTTTGATAATCTGTGCAATTCTGTATATAATGGAAGACCATTTAGTACCTGAGAATATTGACTGCTCGTTCCCAGGAAAGGTCTTCAGCAGGCTCATTGTTCATTTGGAGGATCTGATCACCAGGGAAAAGCTTGCCATGTGCAGAGCCTCCTGTTGGGCAGAAAATAAGTAATTGGTGCTCACGCCGGGAGGACCCAGACTCCATGTGTAATAGCAGCACAGCTAAATGGCAGCCTGATCCAGTCCCCAGGGGCACTGGCTCACTACTCCACCTTCAGTCAGGCTTGGGCTCATGTGGATCTTAATCTTCCTGTTTATAAACCATGGATAAGATACCTATCATCTATCACCAACTTCCGGGGATGTTAGAAGACTATCCTGAGAAAGAAAACTAGCCAGAACCTTCTAAATCAACAGAGTTGGCCAGTAAATCTACTCCATTCATCTCTAAAAAGCTCTGGTGTGTATGTGTGTGTAAATAGAAATTAATACATTTTAATGAATCCCAGATTAACACACCTCAAGTATGAAGACAAGCACTGGACTTTCCCCACCTGCTCCTCTCCACCCTGGTACAGCCTATATTTCACAAGGTTCAAGTGAAAACAAATCAATAGTTTCTATTACTGTCTGACCAGAAAGTATCCCCAGCTAGGAGCAGGTGGGGTTCAAAGAGGAGGGCAAGCTTAGCCAAATACTTTCACTGCCCCTGAGACCAGCCAGGGAGCCATGGGTGGGCAAAGCCCTAGCCAAGGCCAGCGGGAGCCTGGGGTTTGGAGCGGCAAGTGCGCTTGAGGCTGTTCCCTCCCAGCATCAAGGTAAGGTGCAAAGCCCAAGACAGAATGAGGTGTGCCTTGTCTAACTTCCCAGGGTAGGATTTTCGGCATTTTGTTGTAGGATAGAGAGATCAGGGAGATGTGGGGCTATTTCCCCTTAAGAAACCAAACTTCTTTCTCATTTCCCAGTCATCCCCTACCTGCTGTGACAGCCACCACTGTAAGGGGAAGGCTCTCAGAAATGTGAAATCCATAGTCCTGGAGGAGGGTGTCTTTGTCTATCTTTACTGTGTGCCGCACAGGGATGAGGGTCTGAGTTGGGTTCCTGGCGGGCCCATCAGCTGCAGCAACTTTAGCCCTGGAAGAGAACGACTATGTAAAAAACAGAAAGAGAAGACTCTAGTTGTTGGTCATGGACTGGGTCAGCCCTAAGCATCATGGAGAAAGATGCAAGCTGAGCAAACACCATCTCTCCTCTTGAGATAAATAAGACACAAATGCCACTCGCAGAACTTAGGACTGTCCTCTAAAAGAGAAGCCGTACAGACAGGCATTCTTAATGAGCTAATGTTAAATATCTAGAAAGCGCCCATGAAGTGCTATGGACACACAGAGAAGGGGGAGAGCAGTTTCAACTTTGTAGGGTGGGGAATAGGGAATCAGGGACACATCTGGTACTCAGAAGAAGAGGTGGCATTTGAGCTGCACTCTGAGACATGTCTAGGGTATGCCTACATAGCCCAGATCCTGGCACACAGAAGATATTCAATAACTGCTGCTGAGTGAATCGATGGATGGTTGGATGGATGGATGGACGGACTGACAGAAGGACAGGCAGACGGGCATCCCAGGCAGGACGTACTGCTGGAGTCAGAGGTACAGGAGAGGAAAAACATGGATGGTGAACAGAAACAAGGAGTTGTCAGGTTCAGATGTTTGATGATGGATAATTTTATAGCAAGATTTTGTCTTCGGTGATTTTTTTTCTTTGTTTCTTTATGATGAATTTTGCTTCCCTTTAAGCTTTATAACTGCAAGGATTCCAATATAAAATCTCGGATAGCAAGGACCCTCTATATCAATCTTTAAAACATGTATGTTCTTTAAAAGCAGGCAAGTTCTATTTTCTATCTCTCAAATATTTTTAGGGAGTGACAAAGCAAGTCACAAGTTATTCTTCATTTGTCTGTGGTAAATGATTTTTCCCTCTGACAGTCAGTGGTTCTTTCTGAGGAAGATCAGATAGTGATGGGATGAGGTGTTTATCGTCATTATAAACAACAGAAATGTGAAGGAGTAACAGCTGTCTTGGGGCTCTGCAGTTAAGGTCTATCATTTATTCTCATCCATTTACCAAACACTGTCAGGAACCCTGCCTAATGCAATAGGCCCTCACTTATCTGAAAATCATCTCTCTCTTTTATAACGATCTCTAGTTTCAGCAAGAATCCGGAAATATGAAAAACTGTCTCACAGAGCCAAAATGTAAGTGACAAGCACAAGTCCAAAGTCTTGTGTACATTATTCACCAAGGATCCCCCCAGGCCCTGACTTAGAGCAAATTTAGGCTGCATATGAAGAGATGACCCAGCCCACACAACCTAGAAGCAGACAGAGTCGTTCTTCGAGGCCAGCATGCAGGTAATACTGAGCTGGAGCAGCAGAGAGACCTAACGAGAGGGAAGAAACAGAAAACTGAAAATTCACACTGAATAAAGCCCATAGCTCTTCCTGATTTTTTTTTCATTCTTTCTTTTTTCTTTTTTTTCTTTTTTATTTTTTTGAGACAGGGTTTTACTCTGTCACTCAAGCTAGAGTGCAGTGGCATGATCTCAGCTCACTGAAGCCCCCCACTCCTGGGTTCAAGTGGTTCTCATGCCTCAGCCTCCCAAGTAGCTGGGACTACAGGCTCGTGCTACCACAGTCAGTTAATTTTTTGTATTTTTAGTAGAGATGGGGTTTCACCATGTCATCCAGGCTGGTCTCAATCTTCTGAGCTCAAGTGATCTGCCCCTCGTCCTCCCAAAGTGCTGGAATTACAGGCATGAGCCACCACACCCAGCCTATACCTGATTTTTTAAAAACTTTTAAAGCTATAAAAAGGTTTTCCTAAATGCAATAAACAATACTCTACACTAAAAGTCACAAATCAACATTTGACATTACAGGTGCAGTGCCTCATGCCTGTAATCCCAGCACTTTGGGAGGCTGAGGCTAGCTAATCACTTGAGTCCGGGAGTTCAAGACCAGCCTGGGCAACATGGCAAAACCCCGTCTCTACTAAAAATACAAAAAAATAGCTGGACGTGGTGGTGTACACCTGTGGTCCTAGCTACTCAGGAGGCTGAGGTTGCAGTGAGCTGAGATCATGCCACTGCTCTCCAGCCTGGGTGACAGAGTGAGACTATCTCAAAAACAAACAAACAAACAATTTGGTGTTAAATTTTTTTAACAACAGGATAAGGATACCCTAGACTTACTTCTATTTAATGTAGCAGGTTAAATGCTAATAATAGTTATCAGGGAAGGAAAAATGAAAAGAGAAATAATGAGCATAGGAATGGAAAAGTACCACCTTATTTTTTGTTTTGTAGCAGATGACATTCACACAGAAAATGATGAACAAAGAAAATTTCTAGTGCCAAAAGATAAGTTTAGTGGAGATGCAGGATAGAAACACAAAACACAGCCACAAAAAGCATTAAACAATTCATTAAAAGCACATTAGCTGAATGTACATTTGTTGTTAGGCATCCTTAATGAGTGAATGCTAAATATCTAGAAAATGCCAAGAAAGAATTCAAGTAACAAAACTAGTGAGGTGTACTAATGTAATGCAGGGGAAGAAGGATTTATTTAAAGTAAATAATATAACTTTCCTTAAAGCAATAAAGGAAGACACAATAATTGGGTTAAAGTTACGCTGGGTTCCTGGATGGAAACACTAAATATCAAAAAAAAAAAAAAAAAAAGTTCTAAATTAAATAGAGATTTAATGTAATATCAATAAAAAATTCTTCCAGATTAAAAAACGACTTGACAAATTGATGGTAATCACAGCAATAACAACAATAATAATAACATTTATAAATACTAACTATATTTTAGGGAGTGATTTAACATATATATATATATCTCACTCAACCCTCAAAATAAACTTGTGAGGGGGTACAATTATTATTCCTGTTTTATAGTTAAAAAGACTAAATCTTGCTCTGAGAGATTTTAACTTGCTTAAAGACACACAGCTGGGAAGCAGGTGTCAAATTGGGGTTACTTTCTTCAATAGGCACACTAGCGCAACTTCTAGAGCAGTGCGGTCCAAATGAAATACACACACCACACACGTAAATTTAAGTTTTCTAATAGTTACACAAAAACAGGAAAAAAAATAAGTGAAATAAATTTTAATAACATATATTTTATTTAACTCGATATATCCAAAATAGTATCATCATTTCAACTTGTAATTAATACACAAAATTATGGATGATTTTGCATTCTTTCATATTAAGTCTTTGAAATCCAGTGTCTATTTCACACTTACAGCACATATCAATTTGAACTCTAAATTTCTATCAGAAACACTTAGATTTCAGAAAAGTTACAGTTGAAAAGTAAGCACTCCTTTCAGACAAAGGCAATAATCGAAACTGCATGGTGTGGCTTTCACCAATGAAACTGAATAGAAATTCTAGAAAGTCCTTTAAGTGTCTGGAAGTTTCCTAAAAGACTAAACATGGTGTACAACATGATCCAGCAATTCCACTCCTGGGTATGTAACGGAGAGAAATGAAAATACATGTCCACACAAAAACTTGCACATGAATATTTATAGTAGCATTTTCTATAAATATCCAAAAGTGAAAACAACTCAAATGTCCATCAACTAATGACATGAATAAATAAAATACAGTATTCCACAACAGAATATTTGGCAATGAAAAGGAATGAAACATGGATGAATCTGGCTAAGTGAAAGCCAGCCACAAATGACCACATATTGTATGATTCCATTAATGTAAAATATCTAGAATAGACTAATCTATAGAGACAGAAGGTAGATTAGTGGTTGTCCAAGGCTTCAGGGAGGGAAGTTTGGGAGGTTTGGGAGTCACTGCTAATAGGTATGGGTTTCTTTTTTGGGGGATGAAAACCTTCCAAAACGGACTCGTGACAGTTGCAGATCTCTGTGAATACACTAAGAACCATTGAACTGTACACTTCACATGGGTGAATTGTATGGTATCTAAATTATCTATCAATAAAGCGTTGAAAATAAGTAAATGAAAAAATCCTGAAGTGGGGAAAGCTTATAATACAAATATATGAAGAATGGGCATAAATACATATAGTAGATACCCACATTTCACATGCTCAAAGCAAGTGAATTGACAACTCTCACATGAAGAAAGCAAGCTGGAAATTGACACAGAAAATGTACAACCTTATTAAAGAAGCACACGCGAAAGGGCTATGGAGTACTATTATGTGTCATACCAAATATGAATAAAAATAATAAGGCCCAACACGTACTAGTCCTGAGATTAAAGCATGACAATACAAACTGGCAATTCAATCTCTCTAGGAAATCATTGGTGAAACTGTAACATTAATTTAAATTTTAAATTTGATCTTCTGTTTCCATGTTGACTGGTATTCCTTGAAGTGATGACCACAAAGGAAAAAATATCATATTGTTTATCCTGGACCATGAGTTCCTAGAAGACAAGCGTGGCACCCATTCATCTCCGTGTCTCCCATGCCTAGTAAAGTTCTAGAACAGAGTATGAGCTCAATAAACCCTGGCTCTTGAGTATTGAAAAATATCAATCTCAGCTTTATTTAGAATAGTGGGAAAACTCAAAACAACCTGACAGGGAATAGATAAACCAAACACAACAAAGAATGACCTCGAAGACCCTACATCAAAAAGTATTATGGGCCTATAAGCTTCAGACATACAAAGAAACGCAAGCTAGAAAATACCCTTCCATAGCACTGTGTAAGCTATTGTTTACCTTTCCTAAGTGAGAGCTGGAATTATTCTCCTCCTAATAATTCCCCACCACCCACAGAACAAAAGCCAAACTCCTCAACCTTGCCCTCATGGACCTGTGTCCTGAGGCTTCAGTCCCTAGCCAGCATCCACCCACCACTCCCCTTCCCAGGCCTTCACTCCAGACTGATCTTACCTACTACACCAGTTTTACCCCTGGGCCTCAGCTCACACAACTACCTCTGCAGAAAGTGTGAGGCCAAGTCAAGGTCCAGCTCAAAGGTCACATCTTTTTATCTGATTTCCTAGCCAGATGTAAATTCTCTCATCTTGGAGCTCTGACCCTCTCTTATGGCCCCAAGTACCCAAACCTTTATTTAAAGTTATCTGACTCCATATATTGTTACTCTTAACAGACTATTTATTCCTTGGAAACAGGAATCACATTTTATCCACCTCTGCATTTCTCACATTGTCAAGTGAAGATCTTTGCTCACAGGAAGCAACAGTGCTTATTGGGCAAATAAATGAGCAAAATACTGTACACATCTAATATGATACTATATATAATATAGTTGCTATATTAGTTGTACCTCTAATATAATTAGCAAAAGGTGAAAATGCATATACAACAAGTAATAAACAGCAATTTGAATATAAGTAACAGAGATGAAAGTTTGTCATTTTCCTTTTGTTTGCTCAACCCTATGACTATTGCCCTAATCAGAACTTATCTTCTCCAGGTCTCAGAGCTCAGTAAATGGTATCATAGGGATAATGACAATTGCTCAAGCCAGAATCCCAGAGTCATCCTTGACTTTCCCTGACTGTCATCCTTCAAATCACTCACAACACGAGAAGATCTCAAAAAAGGTCAATTTCTTTCCGTCTCCACAGCCACCATTCTGTTTCGGGCCCCCCATCACCAGCCCTACTGACAGGTTTCTACTAGGCTACTAACTGGTCTCCCCACTTTCCATTCTTGTCTCTCCTGAATGATTCTCCATCTAGCCGCCAGACTGATTTTATAAACACAATTCTGTTCCTGTGTCTCCCCTGACTGAACGGCCTAATCCAAAATCCTGAATATGGCTTAATACAGCTCCTGCCCATCACTCCAGCCTCCAGGACCAAGCCATTCATTCTCTTTGATATTTTTGTTCCAGCCAAACTAGTCTCCTCTAAGTTCCTCAAACACATTGGCCTTTGGACAAGCTCTTCCCTCTATCTAGAATAACTCACCTGCCTCCAAAACACACACACACACACACACACGTGCGCGCGTGCATGCACACACACACACACACAAACTTCCCCAACATATCCAATCATGCTCTCTACCTGCCCAACTCCTATTCAGTCTTCGGATTTTGGCGGAAATATCTCCTTCTACTAAATGCACCTACAGACCAGTGCAAAGTCTCTTGTCCTCTCTGGACTAGTTTGTGCAGCAAGAACCACATATTTCTTGTCCCATGTGCTGAACTCAGTACCAGTCATAGAGTAGGGCTTAATAATTGTTTGGAGAACAAAACAAAGAACAAACCTTACTACAGGGTTTCAACAGAATCCATTTTGATGCTTTTCAAATGGGCAGGTTCCGTTATCTTCCATTTGGAAGACTGCGGTCCTCCACAATGGTGGACAAATGACTTTGCACTGTATTGACTAATCCCTGGACAGTGTCAGTGGCTTTGGCCCAAAGTCTGAATTTGACATTTTCCCCAAAGGCCATGTTCTAGCTTTTGTTTGGAAAGGGATTAACCTAAGTACATGACCAAACCGTGGCCTCTCCTCATAGAGAACATTTAATATTGACAGTAAGCTAAAGGAAATGATCTCTGTAACAAAATTTCCTCCTCTGAAGCATCTTATAAATATCAAACTAAGCACTGATCTCAAAACATATTTCTGCTGCCTTTGTAATCGCTTCAAACCATAAACGTGAGGTCATTTCTGTGATCTTACACTGGAAGAACAGAAGCCCTAGAGTTACACTAATGAAATTCCTGCCAGATAACTGGATCTCCCCTAAGGTAGAACCAGAACAAACATGTTACATTTATCATGAAAACAGTCTCATGTAGATGAATTCTACTTTTCATAGCTCATAAGTTTATATTGAGCTGGTTAATAACACTGAAAAGGAAAACTACCAGATGGATACTGATTGCACTTCAAATATTCTCTGGCTTTCTATCTGCTCTCTGATATGTTGGAAAATATATTCTACCTCTATCCTGTAACAACAAAGAATTCACCTCCGAGTTCCAGCAGGATGTGGAGAAACAATTTTGAATCTATGTTTAAACACTTTACTATGTTCAGCTTGAGTGATTTTAAAAGCTAAATCTGGTATAAACTGGATTTCATAATGTAAAGACTATTCAGAGAAAGCAGAAATAGAGGCAGCAGCCGGGCGCGGTGGCTCAAGCCTGTAATCCCAGCACTTTGGGAGGCCGAGACGGGTGGATCACGAGGTCAGGAGATCGAGACCATCCTGGCTAACTCGGTGAAACCCCGTCTCTACCAAAAAATACAAAAAACTAGCCGGGCGAGGTGGCGGGCGCCTGTAGTCCCAGCTACTCGGGAGGCTGAGGCAGGAGAATGGCCTAAACCCGGGAGGCGGAGCTTGCAGTGAGCTGAGATCCGGCCACTGCACTCCACCCTGGGCGACAAAGCAAGACTCCGTCTCAAAAAAAAAAAAAAAAAAAAAAAAAAGAAATAGAGGCAGCAGTCTGTACCAGAAGGAAATGTAGCATGTAATCACAATCATAGGAATGTGCTTGTGGTTGTAACAATTTCTAGGGGGCCATTCACGGTGGAGATTGTGAGGGTAGTGCTCCTACAGTTGAAAGGAGAAATTCTTCCATTATTACTTTAAAAACAGGATTCAGGAAATTATGGCAACTCTGCAGATGTAGTCCAGGAGCCTTCCAGACTATCCTCAAATCTTTCTACTTTTGCCTATGGGTCAAGACACAATAAAAAAAATTGGTGCCTTAAAGGGTCTTTCTACACCATTAAAAGTATTAGAGGCCGGGCGTGGTGGCTCAAGCTTGTAATCCCAGCACTTTGGGAGGCCGAGACGGGCAGATCATGAGGTCAGGAGATCGAGACCATCCTGGCTAACACGGTGAAACCCCATCTCTACTAAAAAATACAAAAAACTAGCCGGGCAGGCGCCTGTAGTCCCAGCTACTCGGGAGGCTGAGGCAGGAGAATGGCGTAAACCCAGGAGGCGGAGCTTGCAGTGAGCTGAGATCCGGCCACTGCACTCCAGCCTGGGCGACAGAGCCAGACTCCGTCTCAAAAAAAAAAAAGTATTAGAAAGGTCAATAGTATTAGGTTTTAACAAAACCATTTTTAAAATTAATACATAGACTACTTATAGTTGTAATAACCAAGTAAGTTTGGAAAGTGTGTAAAACCAGCAGCAAGGGCTTCTGAAACTAATATGCCAACATGTGCGTATATGTGTGTGTGTGTATGCACATATGTGTGCATTGTGTGCCTGTGTGCACACATGCGTGGTTGTGTACACATGTATGCATGTGTGTGCCTTGTGTCATTGTGTGTGTAGACATGCATGTATGTTCATTAGTATTAACATTCAAGATAAGTTCAAAGAAATCATCTTTTCAAGCCCTGAGGATACAACCAAGCAGTGAAGAAAGCACAAAGTTGCATTAAGTTCTTTATGCTTCTTTAGATCTTGCTCTATAAAACTAACATTTCTAGATTAAGCATAAGATAATTTAGTAAATCTTGGTGGGGTGCGGTGGCTCATGCCTGTAATCCTAGCACTTTGGGAGTCTGAGGAAGGCAGATCACTTCAGATCAGGAGTTCAAGACCAGCCTGGGCAACATGGTGAAACCCTGTCTCTTCCAAAAATACAAAAATTAGCTGGGTGTGGTGGTGCATGCCTATAATCCCAGCTACTCGGGAGGCTGAGGCATGAGAATCACTTGAACCCAGGAGGTGCCAGTTGCAGTGAGCCAAGATCACAACACTGTACTCCAGCCTGGGCAACAGAGCAAGACCCTATCTCAAAAAAAAGAAAGAAAGAAAGAAAGAAAGAAAGAAAGAAAGAAAGAAAGAAAGAAAGAAGGAAGGAAGGAAGGAAGGAAGGAAGGAAGGAAGGAAGGAAGGAAGGAAGGAAGGAAGGAGAAAAAAAGAGACAGAATGAATTCAGTAAATCTCATGCTTATTTGTTTTAATAGTATAATAAAATGATTCTAAAGTTCATATGACAGAATAGATAGGTAAGAGTAAAAGCACTGAAAATGAAGAGTAATAAAAGCTTAGTTTAATAGGCAATGAGGCTGGTCACGGTGGCTCACGCCTGTAATCTCAGCATTTTGGGAGGCTGAGGCCAGTGGATTACTTGAAGTCAGGAGTTCGAGATCAGCCTGGCCAACATGATGAAACACTGCCTCTACTAAAAATACAAAAATTAGGCTGGGCATGGTGGCTCACGCCTATAATCCTAGCACTTTGGAAGGTCAAGGTGGGCGGATCACCTGAGGTCAGGAGTATGAGACCAGTCTGACCAACATGGAGAAACCTTGTCTCTACTAAAAATACAAAAATTAGCCAGGCATGGTGGCACATGCCTGTAACTCCAGCTACTCTGGAGGCTGAGGCAGGAGAATCACTTGAACCCATGAGGCGGAGGTCGCGGTGAGCCGAGGTCATGCTGTTGCACCCTAGTCTGGGCAACAAGAGCGAAACCCATCTCAAAAATAAATAAATAAATAAATAAATAAATAAATAAATACAAAAATTAGCCAGGTGTGGTGGTGCATGCCTGTAATCCCAGCTACGCGGGTGGCTGAAGCAGGAGAATTGCTTGAACCCAGGAGGTGCAGGTTGCAGTGAGCCAAGATCGCACCACTGCACTCCAGCCTGGGCTACAGAGGGAAACTGTATCTCAAAAAAATAAAAGGATAATGAGATGCATAATACTATTATAATGTAAGTTATTTTATTTTATTTTATTTTTTTTGAGACGGAGTCTCGCTCTGTCGCCCAGGCTGGAGTGCAGTGGCCGGATCTCAGCTCACTGCAAGCTCCGCCTCCCGGGTTTACGCCATTCTCCTGCCTCGGCCTCCCGAGTAGCTGGGACTACAGGCGCCCGCCACCACGCCCGGCTAGTTTTTTGTGTTTTTTTGGTAGAGACGGGGTTTCACCGCATTAGTCAGGATGGTCTCGATCTCCTGACCTCGTGATCCGCCCGTCTTGGCCTCCCAAAGTGCTGGGATTACAGGCCTGAGCCACCGCGCCCGGCCAATGTAAGTAATTTTAATACAGCTGTGTAAAAGTAGGCAGTTAGATCAATGAAACAGAATAGCCAGCCCACAAACAGGTCCAATCTCCCACTCACAGATGCCAGAACTTCACATACAATAAAGGAGGGGTCAGTAAAGAATGAATCAAGAAGGCAAAGATCACTCACAGTTAATGGTGATATGAATGACTACTTACTATTTTGGAAAAAAACCCAGTTAGATCATCATCTCCTAGCATATACTAAAATAAACTCCAACTTAAATAATTAAACATAAACATTTTAAGCTGTTAAATTGAATTGAAAATTAAACTTTTATTGGATGAAGATTTTTATAAGCTTAGAAGCAATGAAAGAAATTGTGAAGGAAAAGAATCCCATTTAACTATGTAAAAATGGAAACTTCTGGAAAGAAAAACTTGGTATTATTATTATTATTAGTTTTGAGATGGAGTCTCACTTTGTTGCCCAGGCTGGAGTGCAGTGGCTCACACAACCTCCGCCTCCTGGGTTCAAGAGATTTTCCTGCCTCAGCCTTCTGAGTAGCTGGGACTACAGATGCGCGCCACCATGCCTGGCTAATTTTTGTATTTTTAGTAGAGATGTGGTTTCACTATGTTGGCCAGGCTGGTCTCGAACTCCTGACCTTGTGATCCACCCACCTCGGCCTCCCAAAGTGCTGAGATTACAGGCTTGAGACACGACGCCCAGCCGAAAAATTGGTATTATTAAGTGGAAAAATATATTATCATCAAGTCTTTGTCATTTTATCACTTCTGTAGTCACACAAAGCTAATAAGAAGACAACAATTTGATTGAAAGCAAATAGTTAAAAATTAGTTTATGATGTAATGTCACTGTGTTGCAGCTTTTATTAAGCAGTTTGCATTGCATGGTTTACATAGAAATTCAAAACACGTCACAGAGACCGTTTGGGAGGTTAGCTATTTCTAAAAGAACACTGATACTGTAAATGTTATTTTCCTGTTGGAAAACGAAATCGAGTGTAACAGAGGAGTCATCCTTATCATATCTGCACAATTTCCCATTCCTATAATTATAGGTCTCACCAGTTCACTCCTACCCAAGCATGGACACTCATTTAAACTAAGGGCTACCAACTGAATTTGACTAATAAATGTAGCAATAACCACTTACTGAAAATTAATCTAAAATGTAAGAAATCACAGGAACTTTGAAAGTTGACACCACTCCTCTGTAAAATACCTGTTTAAGAGTCTCTATAAAGCTCTAACATTACTCTGTGTGTATAAAAGTTATCCATTTGTTTAGTAATGGCTGGAAATGGAAATGGTTATTTTTGACTAATTTACTCCTAGACAACTCACTTAGAGCCACAGATAAAGTTTAAATTTTATGGGAAAAAAATGCCATTGACAAGTAAAGCAAGTATAACTGGCTGAAATGACTGAGTTTTTAAAAGTCAGAAAAAAACAGAATTGCTAAAATATGCATGTAAAATTATGTGACTACAGATGCATATCTGTGTTTCTTCTTTCTGCACTATGGAAGTCATTTCAATACACTTCCTTGATTTCTTGCCCCAGCTACCAGGAAATTCAGGGCTAATGTTAGTATTCAAATGCTAAATCCTTAAGTCTGATTGGTTTGCAATCTATTTCTAACATTTCTTATTTTAATTTTCCCATGTTTTAAAACTGTAATCATTAAAAATTCCTTTTGGAAGAAGGAGGGATGGGCATTTAAAATATATTTCAATGAATAATACAGTCCCCTACTATGAAAGCCCTTAATCAGTAAAAATGTATTGAATGTCTGTTACATACTATGGACTCTGTTAGGGCTGAGGATACTTTGTGAAACGAAACAGTCAGGGTCCCTGGTCTCATACATGACAGGAAGGTTGGGGGAGAAAAGCCACATGATGGCGGAGGTGATAATGAACAGGTAAATAAATATATACATAATTATAAAGTGTGATGAGCATGTAAGTACCCTGGGGGAAACAAGCAAGAGAATGGACTCCCTGTGCTTTGGGTGGTCAGGAAAGGCCTATCTTAAAAAAGGTGATGTTTATATTTAACCTGATGAAGAAGGACCAGCCATAAAAAGGGGAAGTAAAAGAACTTTCCAGGCCAACTGAACAGCAAGTGCAAAATCCCTGAGATAGGTAAGACCTCGATGAGTTCTAGATACTTTTAAAAAAGCAAAACAATGGAGAATGGTGAGCAAGGAAGGAAGAGGAGCAAGGTGAGGCTGGACAGTTGGGCTGGGGACAGACTGTGAAGAGACTTGTAGGTTATGGCAAAATGGTAGGTAAGCCACCGAATGGTTCGGGGTGGGCTAGGGTGGGGTAGAGCTGGGAGCTAGCATGGGACAGGAACACTTTACATTTTGAAAAGTCCACTATAGCTGCAGACTAGAGAATCAGCTGGAACAGGGAAAAAGCAAGTGAGTGATCCTTGCAGGGCTCCCAGGGACAGAGAGGTGGACAGTTCTGAAGGCAAACTGACAGGAGCTGCTGATGGGGTGGGTGCAGGGGATTCAGGGAGTCAGGATGATGCTCAGACTTCTTGACTAGGCAACAAGGTGGTAGGTGGTACCATTTAGTCTATCCCTAGGAAATGAAATTATTTACCCCATGCTCAGCTTTTTCAGTTATTGATCATTTTCTAGTAATCTAAGGACACCAAGGATTAGAGATGAGAAAAAATTCACTCAAGGCTACAAATGATTTATCCTAGAAACATGGAAATTATGTCTTCCATGGGCACTGACAGGAAACTTTCTCTCTTTGTTTTTCTCTTTCTCAAGCACTTGGAAAGCAAAACTCCCTAGACACAAGGGAAGATGTTTAATATCATTAACCACCAGGGAAATGCAGACAAGAACCACAATGGGACACCACTCCACACCCACTAGGATGGCTACAATAAAAGAGATAACAGCAAGTGTTGGCAAAGATGTAGAGGCACTGGAACTCTCATATACTGCTGGTGGAAATGTAGAATGGTATGGCCACTCTGGGAAACAGTCTGGCAGTTCCTCAAAAGACTAAACACGGAGTTGTTACGTGGCCCAACTATTCTACTCCTAAGTATATACTCAGGAGAACTGAAAATATATGTTCAAACAAAAACTTTTACACAAATGTTCATGGCAGCATTATTCATAATGGTCCAAAAGTGTAAATGACTCAAATGCTCATATCACATACATGTCTGTCTGTCTGTCTATCTATCTATCTATCTATCTATCTATCTATCTATTCTTATTTGGCTTTATATATCAACCCAAATGTTTATGTTAAATCAACTGATAAAATGAACAAAGAAAATATTCCATAATGGAATATTATTTGACAATAAAACAGAATGAAATACCAATTCACACTATGACATGTCATACTGATCCATGTCAGTATGATAAGCAAAATAAGATAAGCAAAAGAAGAACACATTATGCTAAGTAAAATAATATATTATGCTAAGCGAAAGAAGCCAGTCACAAAAGAACACATACTGTATAATTCCATTTATGTGAAATATCCAAGATAGGCAAATCTATAGAGATAGAAAGTAGCATGGTGGCACATGCCCGCAGTACCAGCTACGTGGGAGGCTGAGACACGAGAATTGCTTGAACCTGGGAGGCGGAGGCTGTAGTGAGCTGAGATTGCACCACTGCACTCCACCCTGGGCAACAGAGTGACACTCTGTCTCAAAAAAGAATAAAAGAAAGTAAATTAGTGGTTACCTGGGACTGGCAGAGGGGAGAATAGGAAGTGACTGCTAAGGGGCACAGGGTTTCTTTTTATAGTATTGAAAATGTCCTAAAATTAGATAGGGGTGATTGTTGTCACCTTTCATTTACAGTCTGTGAGAAGGCAAGATGTTAAGAGAGTTCCAAGGTCAAATATCTAGGCAACGTCAAGTTAAACAGGTCTCTTTTTCTGCAGGACTTCTCAGAGCCTTTAATCTGTATTATGTGCATAATGTGTATAATAAATCACCAAGTCAGGGGAGGCAGAAGTAGGATATAAGATGCATCATTTCTCAAACATATATGGCCACAGAATCTCTTCTAATGGAGCAGCATCACACAGGACTAGGTTTTGCAGACCCCACTGTGGGAAACAATGTGCTTAGCAGCTTTTCCATTCATTCATCAAGCACTACCTGACCACCTACAACACTCATGCAAGACAATCACTTTTGGGCTATAGAGATGAGGCCAGTCCTTCCCTGACCTCACAGAAGGCAGGTCTAGAAAGGAAATGAATGGGCTCCAATAAGTTGAAGGCACCAGGGGGAGCACAATGCCAATGCTACAAATAAAATACTATGGGGTCCCATGGAGAAATTCATCCTGACTCTAGACTGAGGAACACTTCATGGAAGACCCAGCACTTCAGCCAGGCCTTCAGCTGTGGGGGGTTCTGGCCACACGGAGATGGGAGGAAGGGATCTGGCCCAGGAGCCCAGGTCCAACGGGTGAAAGAGAAGACAGGGTGCTTGTAGTAGAACAATAAATGTTCCCTTTAGCTGGAGCACACTGTGAAGGAAGCAGAAGACAAATAGCTGGAAAGGATTGCGGTTTCAAATGTCAGACCAAAAGTGTTTAAGCTTCCTCCTATAATAAATGGGGACCCATCCAAGCTTTCTGAGCATGGGGTAAGAGTGGTCCTAAACAAGTCACTCTTTGAGCCTGAGGTGCTTCATCTGTAAAATGGAGCTAATTCTACCAGCTCCATTTTATCTGACCTCGGTGAGTGAGGATCACAGAACTTGGCCACAAGGCAGTAGAGCCCTGAGCAAAGTTTATTACTCAGCAGCAGAACAGCTGTTTCCAGTTCCTTTGGAAGAATGTGTGTCTCAGAAACACCTGACACGTGATATTTCATCTCTGTGGCAGAGCCAGATGGGAAATCCAAGCAAAAATGAACGCTTGGAAACAGAACATATCTGAAAGTCCTCCTGTAGCAGACAAATCAGATCTGTATTGGATTTCATTTTATTTTCTTTAGAATGACATAGGGACTGCAAGGAAGGAACAGCCACTGGAAATGAAGACACGGAAAGAATATAAACAGCAGATTGCCTGACTTTCATGTCAAGTACTAAGACAAGAGGGGTGTGTGTGTGTGTGTGTGTGTGTGAGAGAGACAGAGAGAGAGATCAAAAGAGTGTATGTGTGAGTGTGTGCTCCAGAGAGTGTATATGCATGTGTGTATGAGTATGTATGAGCGTATTTCTGTGTGTGTGTCTGTGTATGAGTATGTTTGTAAATGTTGTAAATGTGTATGAGTTGCGGTAAGTATGTCTGTGTGTGTGTAGGTACATGTTCGGGGTAGGGTACAGGGAAAAGCACTCCAGCAAAATTGCTGACTTGTTTACACTGCTCCCACCATATGGTGTAAGAACAAAGCAAGCTGGAGAGAGCGATCCCAAGGTGCGGCCAGGACCGGCACAAGCTCCTCCCCCTGAGACTCCAAACCTTTATAGATAGAAATCTCTGCAAACCCAGGAGTCTTACCGGGCCGAGCTGTCCCGGGAGCGCCGAAGCCATCTTGCCACCATTTGTTCTATTCTATGTGCTTTCCGTGTCTGGAATAAACTGGTCTCCAGCTCTTCCATTTACCTAAAAGGAAGAAGAGTGTTCTTAAGGTGCTAACCAAAATATTATAAAGAGGATTTTGATAAATCAGGATGATGCTTCCTTTATTTGCCCATTGTAAGACACGCTGATCAAATAACTAGTGTTCTCCTTTTGTCTAAAATCAACATAAACAGGTACTCAGTGTCCACAGAGTGAATAACTTGAGCAACCCTCAGTCTTGCAGCAAACAGACTGGGTTTGTGTCTTAAACAGTTAAACATAAGGATGAGAGAGTAAAATAGATAACATTTCTCAAACTTTGTGACTGTGACCCATAGGAAGAAATATGCCTTACCATGTGACACTGTCCTTCCCTCTCCCAACTATGTGTGCAACCCTGGACAATGCGGTTCAGTTTTGCCTGCATCAGGAACCCCATGGACATGGAAGCATTCTTCATCACGTTGTGCAGATTCCTCTGAGCGCTGCTGCTTTTGTTCAATCTTTTATATTTAATTTTTGAATAAGTATTTCACTTACATAATTCAACACTAGCTTATAAAAAAGATATACAGTTACTGTATTGTGTGCTTAAAAATTTAAGAGGACAGATCTCAAGTTAAGTGTTCTTATCACAATAAAAAATATGTAGACAGTGAAAAGTCTGTCTTCTACCCTTCCTTGCTCCCACCCACCCAGTTGCCATGCCCATACATAATCACTGCTCTTGTTCTCCATTTGTCCTTCCAGAGTTTCTTTTCTTTCTTTCTTTCTTTTTTTTTTTTTTTTTTTTTTTTTGAGATGGAGTCTCGCTCTGTCACCCAGGCTGGAGTGCAGTGGCACAGTCTTGGCTCACAGCAACCTCCACCTCCTGGGTTGAAGTTATTCTCCTGCCTCGGCCTCCCAAGTAGCTGGGACTACAGGCACATGCCTCTGCACCTGGCTAATTTTTGTATTTTTAGTAGAGATGGGGTTTCACGATGTTGGCCAGGCTAGTCTTGAACTTCTGACCTGAAGTGATCTGCCCTCCTCGGTCTCCCAAAGTGCTGGGATTACAGGCATGAGCCACCGTACCCAGCCTGTCTTATTCTTTTAAACAAATTATCTTGGAACACTTTTAGATGTATAAAAAGGTTACAAAGATAATACAGGGTTCCCTTTTCCCTTCGTTCAGCTTTCCCTAATATTAACATCTTACATAATTATTGTACCTTTGTAAAAATTAAGAAATTAACATTCGGACAATATTATTAACTGAACTACAGGCTACGTTCAAATTTTACCAGTTTTTCACTAATATGCTTTTTCTGTACCATGATCCAATCTAGGACACCATGTTGTATTTAGCCAGCTTTGCTAATTTTCCCCCAATGCCATTTCATCTGCTCTAGAGCAGCAGTCTCCAACCTTTTTGGCACCAGGGATCAGTTTTGCAGAAGATAATTTTTCCCCAGACGGTGGGGGGATGGGATGAAACTGACATCATCCCAGATTATCAGGCATCAGATTCTCATAAGGAGCGTGCAACCTAGATCCTTCCCATGTGCATTTCACAATAGGGTTCGGGCTCCTATGAGAATCGAATGAGCTGCTGATCTGACAGAAGGCAGAGCTCAGGCGGTAATGCTCACTCCTGCTGTGGGTCCTGGTTCCTAACAGGCTGCGGACCAGTCAGTACTGGTCCACGGCCCGGGGGTTGGAGAACCCTGCTCTAGAGCATAAAAAGGTAAGATTCCTACATCTTTTTAAGGTACCAGTATAACATTGATACAAATTCTGACAAAAACAATATAATAATATAAAAATACAATCTCCCTTATGAAAATAAAAGTAAATATACCACATAAAATATTAGCACAGAGAACCCAACAGCAATCAACAGAGGAATCATGGGATCTATACCAGGGATACAAGGAAAGAGAACTAACCAGGTTATAAGAATGAAAACACCCTAACTGATCACTTTGAAAACCTGGAGACACACTTTTCAGGCATATGGAAGCCAAATACAAATTAGTGGGTAAAAAGGCTAACATGAACATAGGCTGTAACCAAAAACAAATTCCATTTAGATCAATGATAGTCAGTCTAGCTTTACTCTACAATGGGGACATGAGACCCGAACACTGTCTTCAATTCTAGGCATCTCACTTTTTAAAAAATATAAAAAGAATAACAAAAAGTAGATTTCTGATTAAACACTGTGAATTGAGACAAGGTCTTAATTTCTTCTTTCTAAATCCTATAAATCACAGTAAAGAAATAAAAAACATATAAACTGATAGGATAATGAATACAGAAGAGAAGACAACAATAGATGACAGATGTCGATAATGTTTGGAAGAGAGGCATCTGAAATAGAAGGAGTAAGTAAAACTCTTCGGTTTTCAAAACAAAGAAAACAGAAAGTTATGTTCCCTCAGAGGGGGATTCTGATGAAAAATGAGCTGGTGGCTGGGCATGGTGGCTCAGGCCTATAATCCCAGCACTTCGGGAGGCTGAGGGAGAAGACTGCTTGAGTCCAGAAGTTCAAGACCAGCCTGGGTGACATGATGAAACCCCATCTCTACCAAAAATACAAAAATTAGCCAGGCATGGTGGCACACACCTGTAGTCCTAGCTACTTGGGAGACTGAGGTGGAACGATTGTTTGAGTCTGGGAGGTGGAGGTTGCAGTAAGCTGAGATCATACCACTGCACTCCAGCCTGGGCAACAGAGTGAGACCCTATCTCAAGAAAGAGAAAAGGGAAGGGAAGGGAAGGAAAGGAAAAGGGAGGGGAGGGGAGGGGAGGGGAGTGGGGGAAAGAAGTGCTGATTTGCCCAGTGGCTCAGGAATTAGGGGCAGTAAGTACAGGAGAAAGCAAGGATGAGCATAAGGCTGAAAATATGGAAATACCCACCTAGACAACTATCTCTTTCCCATCCTGCTGAAGACAAGAGGCTTATTTTTTGGAGAAAACGAACAAGAGAAGCTTGGGGAGACTAGGCACAATAGACGGTATAGGAATGAAAATAGAAGAAGTAAGTAAAACTCTTCTAACTGAATGACAAGACCTCTAGCCCCTTCCTGTGCCCAGTTCTCTGAATACTGTCAGCGAGTACTTTATATCCTGCTATGGTTTGAACATGTCCCTGAAGTTTATGTGTTGAAAACTTAATTTCCATTGCAACAGGGTCATGAAGGCTGTGTCCTCATGAATGGATTAATGCCATTACTGTGGGAGTGAGTTCCTGATAAAAGGATAACTTTGGCCTCTTTCCACGCTCTCTTGTGTGCTCTTTTGCCCTTCCACCTTCTTCCATGGGATGATACAGTAAGAAGGCCCTTACCAGATGCCAGCACCTCAATATTAGACTTTCCAGCCTCCAGAACTGTCAGAAATAAATTTCTTTTCTTTATAAATTACCCAGTCTGTGATATTATATAGCAACACAAAACAGACTAAGACATGTCCCAAGCAAAAGATTAAAGAATCCTTCTCTGGAGGACTGAATAGCACCAGAGAAAAGACCTTCAGATACTGACATTTTCAGGATCCCTGCAGGGAAAAGGTAACTTGCTGCCAGATCATCTTACATTGAAATGTATTAATCAGTGAGCCAGACCCATCATACAAAGTTTCCAATTATTTGTTTTACTGCTTTACTCTTACTTATGAATAAACATTTAAGGAAAGCATGCATTATAAAAAACAGACCAAATCAAACAGAAAAATTCAGAAGAAACAGAGACAACGTAGAAAACAGATGGAAAAAAATTCAATCTATAACTTAAATCTTCAAAAAGATAAAGTATTATATTCATGAAACAAGAAGACGATTTTTTTAAATAAACTATCAGAGAATAAGAATGAACACTTGGAAATTAAAAATAAGACAGCTAGAATAAAACATTCAATTATTAATAAAAACAGAAAAATATAGTCAATGAAAGACTGCAGGAAGAGAAACCAAAGCCAAAGACAGAGAAAACATAAAAGAAAATAAATGTATAGTATCTGTCCAGGAAGTGTAATATTCATCTAACAAAGTTCCAGAAGTAGAAAATAAAGGAAATGAAGGTAAGGAAACTGCCAAATAATTCGATAAAAATTTCCCGAAGAACTTAAATTTTCAGATTAAGAATATATACTAATTGCCCACCCTAGAGAATGAAAAAAGACCCACATCAAGTAACAACATTGTAAAATTTCAGAAACTAGAAACAGAAAATATCTTCTAAACTTCCAGAGAGAGAAAAAAAAAGATCACATACAAACAGTTGAAATTAAAAATGGCACTAAACTTCTCAGTAATAAAAATAGAAGCTGGGAGCCATTGGAGTTCTCACATTTTTGAGGGAAAAGCATTCTCAATCTAGAATTTGATACCCTGTCAAACTACCAATCAAGTACAAAAGACATTTTTAGATGTTCAGGTCTCTAAAATTTTACCTTTCATACATCCTTTCTCAGGACGCTGACACAGGATGTGCTTCTGCAAAACAAGGAAGTAAGGAAAAAAGAAATGAGATCCAGGATATTAGGGATGGAACATAGATAAGAGGCAAAAGAAGCATCCCAGATGACCGTGAAGGGATGCATTAAGGTAACACCTGTATAAAAGACCCAGAGAGCAACTATTGAGATGCGTGAAGACAGAGGTCTTAGGGAAAATAAATAGAAATGGATAAGTTGTCTGATGTGTTTGCGTAGAAAATTTCACTGAGAGGCTGTTGGAGCGTATGGGAGAATTAGCAATAAGCACATGAAAAACTAAGCCGATCAAAAACAGAGGGAATTATGAAATCCAAGGAAAATAAAAAGTTGTATGAGAAAATAAAATTATAGTTCACCGCTTGGCTCAGCAATTAACAATATTTACATTGTCATGATAATGTAAACACTGAAAAATGGTTTCTCAAGAACAGTGATGTAATGACACTGGAATGATATGGTGAAGGGAAGCAAGTGTAGTAGCCTAAGAGCTAAAGCCTCATTTATCATAATAATTAGATAATGTCCAAAATTAATAAATTGGAAAATAAGAATGCCAGATATTTCTTAGAAATATACAGGAAAATACCAGAGGAAATGACTAGAAGAGTTGAAAGAGCTTCTAAGAACAGAAATTAAAGGGTGAGGAGGAGTGGGGCAGGAAATGCTGATTTCTATTATAAACCCTTAATACTATTTTATTAAATGATTTTTAATAATTTTTAACTTAGTTTTAAAAACTGAAGTAATATATGCTTCTGGTAATATACACAGAAAAATATAATGAAAATAAAATCACTTACAATTAGCTACAATCACTACCTCCCAATTAGTAAGTTAATTTTTCATTTTTCATGCTTACACATGTATATATGTTTCTTAATTAAAATGATATATTATACCTTCCCACTTATGATTTCATAAACATCATTCCATGTTAATATTTAAGCATTTACACCATCATTTAAAATGGTTATATGGTATTATTTTCTCTGACCATATCATAATTTATTTAATAAATCTATCATTGGACATTTATGTTGTTTCCAAATTTTCACTATTATGAAAGCTTTACAATAAAAATCCTTATTCATGGCAAATGGCTACTACTTCCCAGATATTTCTGGGGGGATAAATTCCTAGAAGTGAAATTACTGGACATAAACATATGTTCACTTTTAAGAATTTGGATGTATATTGTTGAATTGCCTCCAAGAAGTTACCAATTTGCACTCCTGCCAGGACAGACCTTTTGAATACTATCCCTTAAAAAAATTTTGCCAGTAGGATGGAAATTATTTACTTAAATATTTATATTTTGAAAAACATAGAAGACAAAAGTAAATTACCCTCTATATTCTTATAAAAACTAGACATTGTCATTTTTTAAAATATTTGCTAATGAGATTGAAAGTAACATTCAATTATTGGTTTAAATATATATTTATATATAATTAAATATATATTTGTAAATAGGAAATGTATATACTTATATATATGTCTCCCATATAAAAATATATTTCCTGTATATATAGGAAAATATTTTAAAAATTAAATATCACACATAAATCCATCACACTGAAAATTATACAAAATAAGCATCCTACTTCAAGTATCCAATCCATTCCCCTAGAGGTTAACACAGTTAACAGTTTGGTATGTATTCATACTATCTTTGTCCTGAATTAATAGAGACCTATATCATGTATATTAACACATCTTTTCTACAAAAATAGAGTATTATACTCAGTAGTCTGTACTTTGTATTTTTTAACTTGCAGCTATATCCTGTATATCTTTCCAGATCAGAACTATGTACAGCTGTGATTGGAAGTTATTTGATTACTAGCACAGCTCAACATTTTTTATGTGCTCCTGACCATTTGTGTTCATTTCTTATTACTTTACTGTTTCTGATTTTTCCTTATTTTTCTGCTGGAATGTTTGCCTTCTTGTAGCCAATCTGTAAAAGCTCTTTTATATGATAAGGATTATTTAATGTTCCTTTGCCAAGGATACAAAATAACATCATATTTCTTTGAGACTTACCATGGAGGATCAAGAATGTAGGTTATAGCGTCCTGACAAAACAGAGACTAAACACAGAAGACAGAAGAATAAATGTCTAGCAAAACCCATGGGATATTGTTTTCAAATATCAACTGCCCCAGTCAGGGCCCCTCTAGGATCAAGTCCATTGGAAATTCTGGGATATTGATATTAACTTGGTCTGTCTTACGTCTGAGCATCACGCTTTCCTATGGGGTCTAGGAAAGCAGATTTAAAAGCAAGTCATATGAAAACACATTGAAAAATCAAAGAATGTTTATTAAATAAAAACTTGGAGGTGGCCCACATGATCATGGTTCACAAAGAGCCCAAGGGCCACCATGTGGAAGACACATATTCTACATGATTCTGGAATTTAGAGACAGGATTAATGGGGAAATGCCACAGTGCGGGGGACTCCAGCTCAGACTAAGGCAAGAAATTCATGTTCCTGGTAGATCCAAGCATGGAATGAGTTTCCTCAAGAATTGTTAAGATCTCGGACACTGAAGGTATTCCAGGGGAGGCTGCATAAACTGCATGAATATAGCAGAAGGGACACAAGGATGGCGTAGAGGGACATATCCATGGAATACATGGAGCAGATGACTCCTACAGTTCCTTCCATTCATGCAATCTGAGGTCTCCACTAGATCTAAGAGCCAGGCAAGATGGTCTCTGTTGCAGTCTGTCTCAAAATTCAAAGCCCCACATTACCCAGAGTAGTTGGAAATCCTGAAGTAAGCACAGCACTGGAAGAAGCGCGATGTCTGACCTCTACATTCTTATAGTTTCCACATGATTGCAGAGTTGTCAGGGATCTCAAACATATCCATCGGACTGAAGGCCATCGAGCCTTTCCATTCCTTTTGAAGGTCTTCAAACTACAGTGGTTACTTTTTAAGTAACTGCTGCCAAATACAATTTAGCTAATTGGTTTCTATAAACATACAGGGTTCTAATTAAGAGAATTAATTTGTGTTATATATCTGGACTGTGGGTAGGCAGGTACCTTCATCCAGGGATCCCCAAAGACTAAACAAATGCCTACATCAACCAAGCCATTAAAAGTGCTCCCTGACTCAGCAAGGTCTAAGCAGGAGAGTTTAAAGTCAAGAGAATGACCTGCTAATGGTTTTAATGTTAGCCTCTGGATTGCTGGGCTAATGGAAGGAAGTAAATGTCCATATCATCCAAAACGTTTGAATCTTCTCTACAGTCCCACTGCCAAGAAGTTATCTGGCCTCTTATGTTCTGTCATTCCCTGTTGAACCCATCTTATTGTTAGAAAGTTTCTTTACATAAAGCTGAATTCCATTCATCTGCAGCTTCAGTCCTCCACACCAGTGCTGCCCTCTGGCCACTCCTACCACCACTGCCCCAAATAAATCAGCTCCCTTTCTGGATTTGAACATAGAAATCTTTCAGCCTTTCAGTCTCCTTTGTCCCAAATTAAACATCCTCAGCTCCTTCAACAGTTCCTTGTAATACAAGATCTTTTTAGAGCACACATCAACTTGGAAAAATACCTTAAAAGGCATGAACCCTCAAACTGAACACAATTCTGGTTGCCTGGAACAATGTGAATATAAAAAGGCAAACTCTCTCAAAATATTTTGTAAATGGAGAAGAAGACTAAATATGTCAAGGTGATAGCTATTTTAAATGCAAACAGACAATTAAAAGGGATACAAAAAGGTGATAATAAAAGACTTCAGGAAACTAGCACAAGCTATTGAGAAATGAAAACATCAGTGGAGGCAGCAAAAGATAAAAGAGAAACCGAAGTGCCCAAAATCACTTGCACTAAATTGAAATTGTAAATAAAACTAGATAGCACTTCAAGAAAAACTGTCAGGCATAGAATCAGATTGAGGATTTCAACTTACAGATAATAGGGTCAGCAGAGAACATGGAAAAGGAACACACAAAATTGTAATCAAAGAAATAATGAAAGGCAAATTTATTAAGCTGAAAAATATGTTTCAAAAATAAAGAGCACAAAATACAACTCTCAGATATGCCTCAAGGAAGACTCTTCACGTATCAACTCAAATTTTTAAACTGCAAAGATTAAAGAATCATCCTTAAATCCTGTTTTTAAAAAGGAAAAGAGAATGATCATTTGAAAAAGAAAGATTATGTTCATATATTTTGCAGCATATTATTCAGGTATTGACTCAAGTTCATTATCTTTCTCTCTGGGAGATGTAAAAGTTTTATAAGTGCTACTTGAGACACTGTTCTTGAAAGACATCTCAGCTGGGCACGGTGGCTCATGCCTATAATCCAAGCACTTTGAGAGGCTGAGCAGGGAGGATTGTTTCAGCCCAGGAGTTTGAGACCAGCCTGGGCAACATAGTGAAATCCTGTCTGTACTGAAAATAAAAAAGTTAGCTGAACGTGGTGGTGCACACCTGTAATCCCAGCTAATCGGGAGACTGAGGTAGGAGAATCACCTGGGCCCAGGAGGTTGAGGCTGCAGTGAGCCATGATCGTGCCACTGCACTCCAGCTTGGGTGACAGAGTAAGACCCTGTTTCTAAATAAATAAATAAATAAATACTGGGGAATCATGCTTGACTCTTTTCCTGTTTTGTGCTCCACATGGATTCAGTCACCAAATTCTGTTGATCTTGGTCCCAATTGTCTTAACCTGTCACCTCCTCTCCTTTCTCAGTGCTACTGCCTGAGTTCAAACTTTCATTCTATCTGAAGTACTACAATAACCCCCAGCCAGTCTCCTTACTCTTCATCAATCTGTCCTCCATGTGACTGCCAGAGTGATATAAAATGTAAGTCTAATCACATCACTTTTATTTTCAAAATCCTCCAGTGGTTCCTCTTCATCTTTAGGATAAAGTCTGAGCTCAAGAATCATAGTAATATCAATAGCACAACTATGCCAACAACATTACCACTTACTATGTGCCAGGCACTAGGCTAAGCAATGTACACAGGTTATCTTATTTAATGCTTTTAATAATTCTCATTTACAAAAAAAAGGAAACTGAGGCATGAAGAAGTTAAGTAACCTGGCTAAGAGCACACAGCAAAGAAGTGGCAGAACTGGAATTAAAAATCAGATTAGCTTCCTTGTCTCTGAAGCTGGACTCAGCCATTCCATCCCACTGCCTCCCCCCTGGCCTTGGGATGGCAGCCAAAGCCCTTTGTGATCTGGCCCTGCCTACCTGACAACTTCATCTCCCTCACACAACACTCTGCAGAACTGTATTACCTGTTGTTCCCCCGAAAGGCCTTGGTTTCTCATGCCCTCATGTCTCTGCAGATACTGTTCCTTTGCCTAGTCCATATCCCCTGCCTGCACACCCATCAAATTCCTACTCGCACTTCAATGAACAGGCACAGTAGTGGACTGGATTAGCACAGAACACTCCCCTCTCCAGCTTGTTTTCTCATCTGTAAAAACAATGATAATGATCCCTGCCCAGCTATCCATCAGGGTTGGTGTAAGGCTTACATTGCATTATGCTGTGACAATGCTTTGAAAACTATAAAGTTCTATGGAAATGTGCCCAAGAAACATCTCTTTTTCTGAGGTAGTGTGAGCTCAGTTGTGTGACCAAATTTGTGTGTGGCAAAAGTTTGAAGTGGAAGTCGTCGATTTCTGCCACAAAAAGGAATGAGGTCCTGATGCATGGCACAGCATGGATAAACCTTGAAAGCATTATGCTAAGTGAAAGAAGCCAGACACAAAAGGCTACATGATTTCATATAAATGTCAGACTCCATTTATATGAAATGTCCAGAACAGGCAAATGTAAAGAGATAGATAGAAAATTGATTAGTGGTTGTGAAGGCAGTGAGAAGGGAAATGAGAACTGACTGCTAATGGGTAAGAGATGTCTTTTTAAGGTGACAAAAATGTCCTAGAATTAGACAGTGGTGATAGCTGCACAATTTTGTGAATATTCTAAAAACCAATAATTGTATAATTTAAAAGCTCAATTTGATGGTATGTGAATTGTATCTTAATTTTAAAAAGAAAAGAAAAAAATGCTTATTTCTGATGCCCAGCTTCACCCTTCTGTCCTCCTTTCCTTGCCAGTAAGTAATAACCCCAACTCTGTAAGGAATCCGTTTTTCTCACTTTTCCCCCATTTTATCTTAATAAAACCCTATAAGCATTAGAAGCACCTGGAAGACTGGTTAAAGCATAGATGTCTGAGCCACAGAGTTTCTTGTTCAGGAGGGCTAGGGTAGGGCCCAAGAATTTGCATTTCTAACGTCCCTCCAGATAAAACCTAGGGAATGCTGAAAAGAGCACTGAATTAGACATCAAGACACCTGGTTTCCTTCCTGGCTTTGCCATTAATTAAGCCTAGAATTGCACAAGTTGCCAAGCCTCTGGTTATCCCTTTATCTCAACATTGCATTTCTCTAAGTATCTGCCGATTGTAAAATTGTATTATGTTGTCACTGAAGTCTTCCAGGGATCCCCATCCTTAAAATCCAACATCTTCCTGGATGTCCAACTCCGTCTCCCACCACTGCCCCCAAAAGACTACTCTCTTGGCCAATTTGGGGAAGGAAGGAAACTAACACTTTCACCTGTAGATGTCACTCCTCATGACAACCCCACATAGTAGGAATCCGTAACTCCATTTGGAAGACAAGAGATTGAGGCTTGGAGAGGTTAAAAAACTTCCTCAAAGTGGCCTAGGGGAACCTAAGGCCCATCCTTCTCCCGTCATGTAATTCTCTGTTTCGAAGCTTCTCTGTCTCTCAAAAAAAGCCCCTAGGTAGCCCCTCTTGAGTCTTTGTTCTGATCTCTCCCACTTTCCAGGACTTATTCAAATCCTATGTAACTGTCAACAGTTAGCTCAAACCCACCACATTTAGGACGGGTTCCTGGCCACCCACCTACCATGTTTCACCAGGTTACCCAATCACAGAGCTGCTGTGTGTAGTCTTGCTCTTCCAACAGCCTGTGACCATCTCCTTTATGCTCTTGTCTTGTGTTTTCTAACTTCATATGGATTCAGGTCTTGTTTTCTGTCCCTCAGATTGTAAACTCCTTGAGGGTAGGGGAGAAAAGTACCCTGCTTCTTTACAATCCCTGCAGAGCCTAGCAGAATGCCTTCAGCTCAATCAAGATTTGTTGAATTAATAACAGCAGGTTACAGATGTCTGAAATGCTATGCTAAGACGAGAACCCCAGAACAATAGGCAGCTATAACTACTGAACCTTCTAAGCCCAAAGAAAAGCTATTGGCAGATATTTTAGGGAAGTTCACATTACATTTCTAATGTCAATCATTTGATGTTGCCTTGGTTCATTACCATGATCATAGCTTAGTGAGAGATAATGGGCTCACACATCTCCATGAATTTCTTAAAAAGAACTCAGATCACGATGATGCTTCATTAGAAAAATGACATTCTTAGAAAGCAAGGAAGGGGGACTTATCTATTAGACCACATGATTATTCCTCAAAGTGCAGTTACAACCAGGACCCCAGGAAGGAGTTTCAAACCTTTCTTCCCTACTCAGGGATCTCAGCCAAGTTTTTCACAGTATCACAGGCACTGATAGTTTAACCTCACAAGTCATTTCACCTGTGGCCATAAGAGGCCGAGGTAAAGCCAATTATTTCTTTTCTTTTCTTTTCTTTTCTTTTCTCTTTTCTTTTCTTTTCTTTTCTTTGTTTTTTTTTTTTTTTTTTTTTTTTTTTGAGACAAAGTCTGGCTTTGTCTCCCAGGCTGGAGTGCAGTGGCCCCACCTTGGCTCACTGAAGCCTCTGCCTCCTGGGTTCAAGTGATTCTCTCACCTCAGCCTCCAGAGTAGCTGGAGTACAGGCACATGCTACCACACTTGGCTAGTTTTCTTGTATTTTTAGTAGAGACAGGGGTCTTGTTATATTGCCCCAGCTGGTCTCAAATTCCTGGCCTCCAGTGATCCACCTGCCTTGGCTTCCCAAAGTGCTGGGATTACAGGCATGAGCCACCGTGCCCAGCCCAAACTGTTTATTTTCATTTCTTATTTTGGGATGGCACTACATATCATTCTTGTTCCTCCATCTTCCCTTCCCTCCTTTAAGCCTCTCTCTTCAACAGGAACCCCTCCCCTCTTTTTATTATAGAAAAGGGCATTGAATACCTGTAAGGGAGTTTATCATGGACTAGAGAAAAAACAAGGCTCACAGCTGGTTCTCTAGGTTTTCTGAGCCCTTCAATCATGTCAAGAAGTTCTGGCTGCGTGTATCCTCTGCCATCTCACCTTGCCTTGCACACCAGATGAAAAGGAGACACAGGAGGTGGGAAAGCACCCTGGACCCCTATCACCCAGGGCGGCATTCCCCAAATGACAATTGACCTCAAACTGCCCTCCTGGCTTTTGCCATGTTAGCAAACTGCCAGAACACCACACCTGCAAAACACGGTCTGCGTAAAACAGATTCTATAATACAGCGCCTCCCATTTTAGCTTCATCCTAGACAATAGTACTCATTCAACCACAGGTTTGATCATGCTGGATATGTTTTTTTCTTGGTGCACATTAAAATAAATATATAGCAATTTAAACAAAAAACACTCATTCACATATCCACTAAAATAGTCTTGAGTGTCATGTGGTACAAAGAAAAGCCTTTGGGAACACTAGTTCAGGGCATCGTCATGCCCCTCAGATTTCCCATCTGCCTAACAGGATTAGACGTCTCTTAGAAAGGGCTTAGCCTCTTATCTAGCTCAGTACAGATGGCCTCTGCATGGCCCTTTGAGAGCTACAGGGTGGCAACAGGAACAGACAGCTCTAATGGGGATCCAGGCTGTGCCTTTCTCTTGCTAGGGATCTGAGAGGATGGGGACCCAGACCACTCCTAGCAGAAGACTGGAAGTTGGTCACACAAGTCATCCACTTGGCCGGATGAACAGCATCCCTAGAAAGGATGTGAGAAAGGGCTGAAACGAACACCAATGCCAACATTGGTGTTGCTGATGTGACCTGCAAGGCCTCACCTCACCATGTTTGTCTTATATCTTACCCTCAAGCAGCCTCAGTGATGGATGGCAAATAACATTGCTGAGTCAGCTGCAGCTGCTGAACCCCTTGTCTCCACCCTGGTGCAGGGAAAGAGCACTGTGCAGGGAGACAGGAGACCAGCAGTCAGGTTCCTGCTCTACTCCCAGCTCAACACGTGACTCAAGTCACATCCCTTCCCTCTGTGTCTGTTTTCCTAAGAGTTGCACATGGATAACATTTGAAAACACTGTGCTTCATGAAAGGAGCCAGTCACAAAAGACCACATATTCTATGATCCCATTCACATGAAAGTCCAGTAGGGAACTCTGTAGAGACAGAAAAGAGATTAGAGGTTGCTTAGGGTTGGGGAAACAGGGCGTGGAGGAGTGATAGTGAAAGAGTAAAAGGTTTCTTTTACAGGTGATGAAAATGTCCTTAAGTTGACCATGCTGATGTTAGTACATATCTGTGACTATACCAAAACCTCTGAATTGTATGCTTTGAATGAGTAAATTTCATGGTATATGAATTAGACCTCAATAAAGGTGTTTTACAAAAACAAATGCCATAAAAGGAGAAAAAGAAAAGTGATGGGGTTAGAAACACGACCTCAAAGCCCTTTCAAACCAGAAATTTCTGATTCTCTTTAAACAAACTACAGTTCCCCAAATGCTTCTGGCCACCAGACTTCTCATCAGTTTTGGGCAGACTGCTGCTCTCTCAAAAGATGTTTGTCACCCAACAAACATCTGGTCCTATGCCAATGTCTGTGGGGAGCAGGAAGATGCATCGGCCGCAGTGTCTGCCCACCAGGAGCTCTAACACACGGTAGATGGCAAAACCATGAGAGAGGGCTGCATGGAGGGGAGGGGCTCAGAAGAAGGGGGATCACCTCTAGGTCAGGGGAGCACCAAGATTGGAGGCTTCTCCATGCCAGAAGCACCTGTGCTGGGCCCTAAAAGGCTGATGAGGACCATGCGGCCTGAGTAGCCTACTTGGAAAAGCTAAGGGCCCAGGCTGAGTGCAATCTATCTGGGGGTATTCTGGGCCCTGCCCTGACTTGGGAGGCTCACACAGAACATTAGGTTCCTGGAAAGTGCTTCGATGGCAGAAGTGCAGCTGACTCTGCAGTGACTCCAGGTCTTGCGATACCTTCACTTCCTTCATTTATTCTATAGATATTTATTCAGTATCCTCTATGTGCCTGGCACTGTTCTAGGTCTTGGGAGTCATTAGGAACAAAAAAGATGAGAGTCACTACCCTCCTGGAGCTTACATTCTAATACAGGTTCTCATTAGACAAGAAACAATGAACAAAAAGGAAATTAATTAAGACTGTCAGAAAGTGGTAAGTACGCTGGGTGCGGTGGCTCATGCCTGTAATCACAGCACTTTGGGAGGCCGAGGTGGGTGGATCACTTGAGGTCAGGAGTTCGACACCAGCTTGGCCAACATGGTGAAACCGCGTCTCTGCTAAAAATGCAAAAATTAGCCAGATGTGATGGCACATGCCTGTAATCCCAGCTACTTGGGAGGCTGAGGAAGAGAATCACTTGAACCTGGAGGTGGAGATTGCAGTGAGCCGAGAATGCACCACTGCACTCCAGCCCGGGCAACAGATTGAGACTCCATCTAAAAAAAGAAAGTGGTAAGTACTAGAGGGGAAAAGAGATAGAATTAGCATCAGTGCCTTGAAGCTGGAGGTCAGGGGTAGGTGGAATTTTATTCACTCTGAGATCTCCCACACATATCTCCAGAGAGCTCTAGGGTTCTGCCCTTTCTAATTCTCCAAGTCAAATCTCTAGCCAAGGGCTTAGCCATGACACATCTGGACAAATGTCACCATGGGTCCTGTTTCCATTTCTTCCTCTCTGAATCAACGCTAATATCCACAGATTCAAGAAACACTCAATGATCATCAACCATGTGCCAAGTACAGGGGCTGTGGGTGACACTGAGATAAGCAGGCACAATTCTCACCCTCAAGGAGTCTGCAGTTCACCGGGGAAGTCAGACACACACACCTAACCAGAATTCAAAGCAAAAGAAAGGAAGTGATCTGCTAGCAACATGAGCAAAGGCTGCAAGGTTTTTGAACCATGGTCTATAGTTTTCAAAGCACTCTTACAGGCAGATGATCTTGTTTGGTGGTCACATCATGGTATTCCTCCTTCAAAGCTTTCACAGTGCACTACTAGACTCACAGTTCTTCCCCAGTGACCTTTCATGTCAACAGCACAGGCCTTGTCATGCCCTGGTTCCAACCCTGACTCTCACTAACCTTGTGCTAACCTTGCATCCTTGGACAAGTTACCTTAGCCTCCCTGAGCCTGTACTGTCATCTGTGAAATGGGGCTGACTTCACCTGCCCCACAGTAAATTAGATAATATATGTGAAGTTCTACCAGAATGCATGGCACAAAGGAAGTCCTCAATGACAGCAGCTATGATGTTATTCTTCATTTCAGAAGGCTATCCTCTTGAAGCTTAACTGTTTCATCTGCCTTTTTTGTCTTCCTAACTCAATTCCTAAACTGCATTTCTCTCCACTTGCCCTCAGTCCTAACCACCGAGTCATGAATTACTGAATGAATGAATCAACCAACCAACCAACTGGAAATTGGAATAAGGGAGAGAGAAAAGGCATGGACAACTCTCAGGTTTCTGGTTTGGATGACTGGGGATGGTGGTCCCTTTCACCAGGAAAGAAAACACTAGGAGAAGGGTGGGTTTGAGGAGTAAGATGAAGAGTTTGGTTGGGAAATGCTGAATTTGCAGTACTGAAGGACAGTCATCATGTCCAGTAGATAGTTTGAGCTAAAAATAATAATCTGACAGTCATCAGGTTGTAACCATGAGAATGAATAATTATCCTAAGAGATGCTGCATATCAAAACTGGGGCCTTTTACATAAGACCAATGCCCAGGTTCCACCCACCTACCCCCAGATGCTGATTCAGCTCAACTGGGGTGGGGCCTGGGCAGGGTTTGTTACAGGAGCCCTTGGTAATCATAATGTACAGCTAGCGTTGAGAACCATTAGGGTAGGATGAGCAGAGCTGAGGAAGGAATGACGGTGACACCATTATTTTAGGGGCTGCAGAACCAAGGAAGTCATGGAAGGAAACTGAGAATGAATGATTATAGAGGCCTGATAAAAATCAAAGAAGCCTGGGGAGAAAAAAGGTTCAGAAGACTATGTAGGCAGTTTGGTGGTGCCTCAATAAGTTACACGTAGAATAACCTTGACCTAGCAATTCCACTTCTTGGTATCTACCCAAAAGAATTGAAAACAGATGCTCAAACAAAAACTTGTACACTAATGTTCATAGCAGCACTATTCACAATAGCCAAAAGGTGGAAACAAACCAAACATCCATCAACAGATGAATGGATAAACTCCTTGTGATATATCCATACAATTGAATGTTATTGTATTGTATGGAATTTACGCAGCCATAAAGTGCTGCATATGGAATTTATGCAGCCATAAAGTGCAATGAAATACTGATACATGCTATGACATGGACGAACCTCGAAAACATCTATGTTGAGTGACAGAAGCCAGACACAAAAGGTCACATGTTATATGATTCCATTTAGATGAAATATCAAGAATAGACAAGTCTATATAAAGACAGAAAGCAGATTCGTGGTTGCCAGGGATTGGAGGAGAAGGAAATGGAGAATGACTGATTAATGGATTTGGGACTACTTTTTGGGGTGATGAAAAATTTCAGAACCAGGTAGTGGTAATAGTTGTATAACGTTGTGAATGTACTGTATGCTGCTGATCTGTACCCTTTCACATGGTTTTAAATTGGTAAATTTAATGTTATATGTATTTTACCACAAAAAAGTACATAACCAACCATGTCAAATACAGCCAAGACAGCCAAAAGATCCATCGGAAAAGGGTCCACAGACTTGGCAATTAGGACCTTCAGATAACACATTCTCCTTGGTGCCTCCTGTTACTGTACAGCCGCACAAAGTAGCTGGGAGCCGGGCTAGAAGCCTCCTAGAGCCTTTCCAGCTGAGAGGTTATAAAATCTGGTGGTCTTTAGTGTTCCTTTGCCATTCAATGTGAAGTTCTTTTCCTCTCCATGGGCTTTTTCATTATTACAAATGCCCTGAATCTTAAAATTCTCTCGACAACCATCTGGGCATAATTCAACAAAATTGTAGAATGTGAATTCAAAGTCTAGATTTGTTTTTTTATACTATCAAATGATTCATCTAATGTCATTACACACCAACTAATTTTTAACAGCCTCTGGGCATGTTTGATACCACACACACCAAAAACAAAACCCACAGCAACTACAGTACTTGGGAAATTCAGACTAAGGACTCCCAGAGTTCTAACCCATATGAAGTTGCTTGCCACCCTGGTGGGCTGAGTTTGACTCCACATTTCTGTGTCTGGGGAAGGAAGGCAGGATTACAAACCTATCACACTAATAAACAGTAACCACCACCACCACAGCACAAGCAACCAAGAATGGCTTGCAGGGCTGGGCCCAAGACATGCCTTGCAGAGCTCTTGCCCATTACTACGACATCAAGACTGTCTTGACTTTGAGGTTTCTTCCCTGAAAGTCCTCACCCTTTTCATAGACCTACTGCTGGCCATGGGTTTGCAGGCCCCTAGACTCTGCATTTTTCAATTCCAGTCCCTGGACTCTAGACTCCACTTTACAGGTCTGCAGCCATCTCAAATCAAGGGATTTGGTCCAAAAGTAAATGCAATTCGTTCCATTAGATCCTCTTTCCACTGGGATCTGTGCTGGGTGTGGTAGAGGAGATCGAGATTAAGCAGACACAGCCCTTGCCCTTGGGGTGTTCATTGTGTTATAGAGAAGACAAGCTACATAGAAAACTCCTAACCAATATAAGGCAGAGAGTGAGCCCCATAAGAACGGGCTGTCTAAAATGCTGTAGGGAGTCTAGGAAGAGCTCCTGCCAACAGCAGGGCAGAGTGTGTCTTGCTCATCTCTGCACGGGGCTTAGGAACGGCTGATTGCTGTCAGGCGGCCAAGAACGCCAGGTGCCGCCTGCCAATCAGGACCCTATGCAAGGGTTCAGGCCAACGGGCCACTCTGGCTGTCTTAATTAAGCCCTAATTAAGCATTCTACCCGGAAACCTCTTCTCCCTCTTGTAGAGCTGCCCAGTTTACAGCAAACAATTCAGGGAGCCCGGTCAGCTGTTAGGAGGTGGCAGCCAGTAGGAGCGGCACCAACAGCTGTGAATGAATGCCGACTGGATTCAGAGATCGCCGAAAACCGCAGGACCCAGGAACTCAGAAATTCAGCCCTAATTAAGCACTCTGCCCTCTGTCCCTAGCCTCAGTAGAGAAAAGTGTCCAGTTTGGGTCACCCCACTTTAAAAGTACATAGAGATGATCAGGGCTGGGAGTTCTGCCTAAGGAAAACAGGAAAACACTATGCAGTAAGATGCTCCCCAACACACGAGCTCTAGGAATGAAAAGCAGAACAACTGGCCACAGAAGCATGTTTAGGTAAGTTACAGCATGTCTTCTTCCTTGAATTTCCAAAAAAGGAGAACCAGAAACCATGTAACGTTCCAGAAAAAGCCTTTGATTTAATGTAGAGTATAAACCATAGGCCATAAAGCCATATTTATGCTCTGGGTACAACTGTAAAAGTGATGCGGGGCACAGACAGGCAAGAACACAAAACAACAAGCTTGATCTGATGGATGCTGGGTTTAGGCTGCCAATTCTTTTTGTTTCTACTTTAATTCCCATTGTTACTGTTTGTGCAGCAATGATACCTCGTTTAAGGATCAGAGAGATGATCTCTCAGAAGAGAATCAAAGCTTTACGGGTTGAAGCAAAGGTTCCCCAGGGAGTGGCAACAGGACAGACCAACACACACCAGTTCGAGCAGCAGCAGGTGCACGTCTCATTTTGCCCTGGCACTGCACCCTGTGTGGCTCTCAGCAAGTCTCTTCTTCTAATACCTCCATTTCCACCTCTAGATCTAGAAGTATTCTAAGGCCTCTGCCACCTCCAAATTCATGATTCTGACTGGTGGAGAGGTCAGATCAGAGATCTAATCTATTCTCTCATGTGCAGGCACTGACCAGCCCATGCTGGGTCACACCTGTGGCACCTACACCATGAGCACCATTAAACACCCTACTCTCCTCACTTCCCAAGCCCAGAACCCAGGCACCCACCTGAGAGTCTGTGTACCCTCCCCCATATCCAACCACTTTCCAACTCCTGTAAATGTGACCTCCTTAACATCTCTCAAGTTTCCACTTCTTTCCATCCCCACCACCATCACACACACATTCAGGCCGGCATGCCTTTTTTTTTTTTCCTTTTTTTTTGGACAGTCTCACTCTGTCACCCAGGCTGGAGTGCAGTGGCACGATCTCGCCTCTCTGCAACCTCCATCTCCCAGTTTCAACTGATTCTTGTGCCTCAGCCACCCGAGTAGCTGGATTACAGGTGTGCACCACTCCCCCGATTCATTTTTATATTTTTAGTGGAGATGGAGTTTCACCATGTTGGCCAAACTGGTCTCAAACTCCTGATTTAGAGTGATCCACTTGCCTCAGCCTCCCAAAGTGCTCAGATTATAGGCATGAGCCACCATGCCTCACCATGATCTCTTTCTTATGTGGATCATTGTAGCAGCTGGTCTCCCTGCCTTCAGTCTTGCTCCTCTTCCAGTCTATTCCACACACCACAGAGTAACCTGTCTCAAAGAGGAAAGTCTGACCTTGTCACTTTCCTGTATATAACTCTATAATGTCACCCCATAACTTTTAGGATCATTTTATAGGGCCCATGATGTGAATTCTAAAGCCAGATCTCTTGGGCTCTGATATGGTTTGGTTTGGCTGGGTCCTCATTTAAATCTCAACTTGAATTGTATCTCCCAGAATTCCCACATGTTCTGGGAGGGACCCAGGGAGAGGTAATTGAATCATAGGGGCCAGTCTTTCCTGTGCTATTTTCATGATAGTGAATAAGTCTCACAAGATCTAATGGGTTTATCAGGGGTTTCCACTTTTGCTTCTTCCTCATTTACTCTTGCCACCACGATGTAAGAAGTGCGTTTCACCTCCTACCGTGATTCTGAGGCCTCACTAGCCATGTGGAACTGTAAGTCCAATTAAACCTCTTTTTCTTCCCAGTCTCAGGTTATGTCTTTATCAGCAGCATGAAAACAGACTAATACAGTAAATTGGTACCAGTAGAGTGGGGTGTTGCTGAAAAGATACCCCAAAATGTGGAAGCGACTTTAGAACTGGGTAACAGGCAGAGGTTGAAACAGTTTGGAGGGCTCAGAAGAAGGCAGGAAAATGTGGGACAGTTTGGAACCTCCTAGAGACTTGTCGAATGGCTTTAACAAAAATGTTGATAGCAATATAAACAATAAGGTACAGGCTGAGGTGTTCTCAGATGGAGATGAGGAACTTATTGGGAACTGGAACAAAGGTGACTCTTGTTATGTTTTAGCAAAGAGACTGGCAGCATTTTGCCCCTGCCCTAGAGATTTGTGGAACTCTGAACTTGAGAGGGATGATTTAGGGTATCTGGCAGAAGAAATTTTTAAGCAGCAAAGCATTCAGAATGTGACTTGGGTACTGTTAAAGGCATTCCATTTTAAAAGGGAAACAGAGCATAAAAGTTCAGAAAATTTGCAGCCTGATGATGCAATAGAAAAGAAAAACCCATTTTCTGGAAGAAATTCAAGCCAACTTCAGAAATCTGCGTAAGTAGCAAGCAGCCTAATGTTAATCCCCAAGACAACGGGAAAAATGTCTCCAGGCCATGTCAGAGACCTTCATGGCAGCACCTTCCATCACAGGCACAGAGGCTCAAGAGGAAAAAGTGGTTTCATGGGTTGGGCACAGGGTCCATGTGCTGTGTACAGCCTAGGGACTTGGTGTCCTGTGTCCCAGCTGCTCCAGCCATGGCTGAAAGGGTCCAATGTACAGCTTGGGCTGTGGCTTCAGAGGGTGGAAACCCCAAACCTTGCCAGCTTCCACATGGTGTTGAGACTGCAGGTGCACAGAAGTCAAGAATTGAGGTTTGGGAACATTTACCTAGATTTCAGAAGATGTATGGAAATGCCTGGATGCCCAGGCAAAAGTTTGCTGCAGGGGTGGGACTCTCATGGTGAACTTCTGCCAGGGCAGTGTGGAAGGAAAATGTGGGGTGGGAGCCTCCACACAGAGTCCCTACTGGGGCACTGCCTACTGGAGCTATGAGAAGAGGGCCACCATCCTCCAGACCCCAGAATGGTAGATCCACCAACAGCTTGCACCAGGAGCCTGGAAAAGCCACAGACACCCAACGCTAGCCCGTGAAAGCAGCCAGGAGGGAGGCTACAAGCCACGGCGCGGAGCTGCCCAAGACCATGGGAACCCACCTCTTGCATCAGTTTGACCTGCATGTGAGACCTGGAGTCAAAGGAGATCATTTTGGAGCTTTATAATTTGACTGCTCCGCTGAATTTCAGACTTGCATGGGACCTGTAACCCCTTTGTTTTAGCTAATTTCTCCCATTTGGAATGGCTGTATTTACCCAATACGTGTACCCCCATTGTATCTAGGAAGTAACTAGCTTGCTTTTGATTTTACAGGCTCATAGGCAGAAGGGACTTGCCTTGTCTCAGATGAGACTTCGGACTGTGGACTTTTGGGTTAATGTTGAAATGAATTAAGACTTTGGGGAACTGTTGGGAAGGCATGATGGTTTTAAAATGTGAGGATATGAGATTTGGAGGGGCCAAGGGCAGAATGATATGGTTTGGCTGTGTCCCCATTCAAATCTCTACTTGAATTTTATCTCTCAGAATCCCCACATGTTCTGGGAGGGACCTAGGGGGAGGTAATTGAATCATGGGGGCTGGTCTTTCCCATGCTAGGCTCGTGATAGTGAACAAGTCTCATGAGATCTGATGGGTTTACTGGGGGCTTCCGCTTCTGTTTCCTCCTTATTTTCTCTTGCCTCTTGCCTCCTGCCATGATTCTGAGGCCTCCCCAGCCTGTGGAACTGTAAGTTCAATTAAATTTCTTTTTCTTCCCAGTCTCAGGTATGCCTTTATCAGCAGGGTGAAAACAGACGAATACAGGCTCATATCTCAGCCATGCCACTTGCTAGATCTGTGACTATGGGCAGGTTACTTCACAATTTTGTGCTTTCGTTTTCCCACTTATAAGATGCAATAACAACAGTACCTGCCTCATAAGGATGCTGTGAGAATTAATGAGGTAATGCATGTAAACAGCTTAGAACAGTATCAGGCATTTGATAAGCCTTCGTAAGTGGTAGCTGCTGTTATAATTTACAGGACTTCAAGGACCTACCTGTGCAGGCCCCAGGAGAAAGGGGACTCTCTAGCCTCTTCACTTTCCTCTGTCTTACTGCTCTCCACTTCCCAAGAGGTTCCAGACCTAGTGAATCTCTTCCTTTTTTGTTCATGGCACGGAGACTTTGCATGTGCTGTTTCATTGCCAGGTACACCCTTCCTGCTGCTGGCTTCCCTAGCTGACTTTTTAAACAGGTTTATTGAGATATGATTCACATAGCATACAATTCAATTTAAAATACACAATTCAATTTGAAGTACACAAGTCAATGGTTTTTAGTATATTTATGGAGCTGTGCAACCATCACCACAATCCATTTTGAAGCATTTTCATCACTCCAAAAAGAAACCTCATACTCATTAGCAGTCCATTTCCCCCGTTATCTCCCCGCAAGCCTAGGCTAACTAACCTACCCCAATTGTTTTGTTTTTTTGTTTTGTTTTGTTTTTTGTTGTTGTTGTTTTGAGATGGAGTCTTGCTCTGTCACCCAGGCTGGAGTGCAGTGGCACGATCTTGGATCACTACGACCTCTGCCTCCCAGGTTCAAGCGATTCTCCTGCCTCAGCCTCCCAAGTAGCTGGGATTACAGGTGCCTGCCACCACGCCCGGCTAACTTCTGTATTTTTAGTAGAGATAGGGTTTCATCATGTTGGCCAGGATGGTCTCAAACTCCTGACCTCAGGTGATCCACCCACCTCAGCCTCCCAAATTGCTGGGATTACAGGAGTGAGCCACTGTGCCAGCCCCCAGTTAGTTTTCAGGTATCAGTTTATACCCCACCTGTGAAGTTTTCTCTGACCTCTACTCTGGGTCGGTGCTTTCACAGTACCTAGTATCTCCCCTCACTCAGACTATATTTGACTATTTACTTGTATATATCCCCTGCTAGAATATAAGTTCCACATTGAGCAGGGTCGTGGTTGTCTGATTCACCATGATTTTTCAGTGCCTAATAGATGTTCACTAAATACTGGTTGAATAACTAAAATCAATGGGGCGAATAAGCCAAAGCCAAGGCCCTATAAAGACAGCCCTACTGAAAAAATCAACAGTAACAGAGCCTTCTCTGTACTACAAATACTAGAAGTCACAACATATTTAAAAATTCATGACATTCAAGTTTCCTACAACTATTCCCATTACAGCCACCGCTGAAATAAGGCAGATCCTTGCAAAATGAGTTTGATTTAGGCACTTTAACAAAGTAAGTTCTTGAGTGAGAGGGAAAACAGCTCTGGAGGCTGAGTAGGAAAAGGCAAGAAAGAGCCTTTAGGTGTTCAATAGCGTTTAAGTGTTCAATACTTGTAGATTTTATGTGATCTAGCATTACCAGATCATTACTGGATAAAATGTATAGGAATACATTTTGTTTAAAAGAAAATGTTCATAAGAAAAGAAGGAAGGAAGAAGTTAGTTCTGGAAGTTTCCTATAAAGCCATTCTGTTAAGCGATTCTTATTTTCCTGCAGATTCCCCATTTTAACGTTACAGCTGCATTCCCCAGACAATAAACTATGCCCTGGAGGCTTATTTCAAAATCCAGTGATCACCAGAAGAAAGGCAATTACCTCCCAATTAAACATTAAGACAATTTTTCGATCTATCAACAAATTGCTGCAAAACAGTTACAAAATAAAAACAACGAAAGTCTCCCTCTCACGTACTTCAATCTACTTCATAGGCTGATGGCAGATAAACTTTACTGAAAGCACAGCTTGGTCATATCTCTCCCTTATTCAAAATCCTTCAATGGCTCCCCATTGCGTTCAGGATAAAGAACAAACTCCTAAGTGAGTATTTGAAGATCCTTCTCCTTCTGACACTGACCTACTTACATGGCCTCATCTCTTTCTAATCATCTTCACATAACCCCCATCCTAACAAATTGCACTGAGCCTCCCGCCATGCTTTGATCTTTTTGCACCTTTGCCTAGAATGTTATTTACCGACACCCAAACTCTCAATGTCAAATTCCACCTCCTTTTAAGCTTCTTCTAAATGCTGCTGTCTTCATGAAGTCCTCCCTGATGTCCCCTTCCCTCACACATGCTCTCTACCATCTCTAGGCTTCCGTAGCCCTTTTACTAAAGATGACTCTCCTGTATTCATCACTGGCTAGCTTGGATTACAGTTACTTTTGAACATGTCGTCTACCCCCTGATAAATTCGAATACATCTCCCCCAGCACTTAACATGTGCCATGCAAATACAAGGTACAAAAAATCTGCAGAATGAATGAATAAAATAACAAATAACTGATAGAAAACCCAGTATAATTACAGTTAGACACAGTCTAATTTATCAGTGTACTTAGACAAGTAGCAAGTTTTAAACACAGAAAACATACCTCAGTGGTTGAGACATTTTTTTCTATCTGTAAACCTGTTTTTGTTGAAATTCCCTATTTACTTTCTTTTTTTTTTCTTTTTTTTTTTAAGATGATGTTTTGCTCTTGTTGCCCAGGCTGGAGTGCAATGGCGTGATCTCGGCTCACTGCAACCTCTGCCTTCCGCATTCAAGCAATTCTCCTGCCTCAGCCTCCCAAGTAGCTGGGATTACAGGCACGTGCCACCACGCCCGGCTAATTTTGTATTTTTAGTAGAGTTGGGGTTTCTCCATGTTGGTCAGGCTGGTCTCGAACTCCCAAACCCAGGTGTTCCACCCGCCTCGGCCTCTCAAAGTGCTGGGACTACAGGAGTGAGCCACCGCACACCCAGCCTATTTACTTCCATTTTTGGCCCACCTATCTTTCAATCCTGCTAGGTGTGTGTGTATAGTAGTAATGCAGAGAAACACAGTAGAGAAAGGGGATCATTATTCAAAGCTGGCAGCAGCAACAGAGAAACTCTCTCTTCGGTAAAGAAAACTCAGAATCCACAAAAGAGACAAAGTGAGTCACTGCCCTGGGTGTCAAACACATGGAGAGGATGACTTAAGCCATGGCAGGCAGTGATTCTGTAACTTCACTGCCTATCAGATCACCTGGAGGACTTGTTAAAACACAGGTTGCTGGGCCCCACCCCTAGAGTTTCTTTAGGTCTGGAGTGGGGCTAAGAGTTCGCATTTCTCACAAGCTCTCGACAGGTGGAGACCACACTTGAAGAATCCTCAATGCAGAGCATCAAAGGAATCAAGCGAGTCAAGGTCAAGGGATCAGCTGTGGCATAGGCATTTCTAAAACTGGAAGATTCATTTTAATTAAATTAAGACATACGGAAAAGCTAAATTAGGTAGTAATTTTTTTTCCCTCTTCTCACTCACTTGTAATTCACAGGCTAAATTCTACAGAGCTGACCAGAGAGGCATGGACAAGGAAGTTAGGGGACCTGGATCCAAGTCCTGATTCGGTTACTAGTTAGCTGTGTAACCAAAGATCGCTCATTACCCTCTCAGGACATCATTGCACCCATCTGAAACAGAGATTTATTCAATGTGAAAGTCTCTAGTCTGGGGTCTCACATCCTATGATCCCCCAATTTTGAAAACCTGTTGGCAAGTTAGTTCCAAAAGTATTTAATGATTATCCTATTTATATATATAATGGTTAAGGATGCTGCCTTTTGAAAACACAAAACAAATGTGAGAAATAATTACCGGTTAAATTTGAGAAGAACCCATAATAAATAAATTGCAATTATGAAGACTGAAAGAATCTTACTCAAACAGGTTTCATAAAAGGTAAGTGCTCAAGAACAAATATACCATGGAAATAGATTTTTTTAAGATATGGAGAAGATATCACAATTGAAAAGAACCAAAACAATTCCCTTTCCAAGAACAGTCTAGAGAAAGCAGCACACATTACAGAATGAGCAAACACCAACTTACCAGTGGCGCAGAGCTGAAGGGTCTCTTCCACGGAAAGAAATCCACACGTCTTCCCCCTGCTGGTACCTCCCCTCCATCCCAGGGCACTGCTCCCGGGCCTCCCAGCACATAGCTATTTTTAAAGATAAAAGGCCACATTCCCAACATTGTGGCCACAAGAATGTGAATATCAAATGACCTTCCCATAGCTCATCGATAAGCCCAAGTAAAACTGACTGCCAGGCCATGTGGGCAAAGTTGGGTGGCATCTCTGTGGCACAGGCCCCCTCCTCACAGGACCGTGACCCTCCTCATCTGCGGATACTGGGCAGCTGCGGCTATGCCTCTCAACAAGTCTGGCTTCTCCTTTCAGCACGACAGGCACAGAAGTCCTGCAAATGCCATTCTCATCCTCAAGACCTCAACCACTTGAGCCAGTTGAGAGAGGAAACCCTAGAGGTCCTTGATTGGCAAATTGGCTTCCTCTGTGCCAAGGGCAACACAGAAGATGACACGCAAAGTCTCAGGATGCATCCATTTTATAGTTGTAGAGTTTATTCTGTGCCACATAATTCTTGGTCTCCTGCTAGTTCTGCCCAGTCGTGTTCAGTTAAAGTTAATAGCAATGGCATTAGCTCACTAAGCCTCACAGCAACCCAGGGAGGTAGGTCACCCCCAAGCACATTATCCCCCCTTAACAGATGGGGAAATGACGCCACAGGAAGATTAAATAACCTGCCCAGGCTCACACAGCCTGCCACAGGTGGAGCACAGGATGATCTCAGCCCCCGTGCCAGCTCATGGACAAAGAATACTCTGGATAAAGCCCTTTGCAATTTTAGGATCCCATGCAGTGTGGGTGGTGTGCATTACAGAGGTTGAAAAAGAAATAAGCACAGGGTAACCTTCTTTTTTTTCTTCTTCTTCTTTTTTTGAGACAGAGTCTCCCTCTGTCACCCAGGTTGGAGTGCGGTGGCGCGATCTCGTCTCATTGCAACCTCTACCTCTGCCTCCTCGGTTCAAGCAATTCTTGTTCCTCAGCCTCCCAAGAAGCTGAGATTACAGGTGTGTGCCACCACACCTGGCTAAGTTTTTTTTTTTTTTTTTAAATTTTTAGTAGAGATGGGGTTTCACCATGTTGGCCAGGTTGGTCCTGAACTCTTGACCTCAAGCAATCCGCCTGCTTCAGCCTCCCAAAGTGCTGTGATTACAGGAGTGAGCCATCATGGCCAGCCCAGGGGTAACCTTAAAACTGCTTCAGGCTAGGCACAGTGGCTCACGTCTGTAATCCCAGCACTTTGGGAGGCTGAGGTGGGCAGATCGCTTGAGGTCAGGAGTTCTAGACCAGCCTGGCCAACATGGTGAGACCCTGTCTCTACTAAAAATACAAGAAAACAGCTGGGCTTGATGGTGCACACCTCTGGTCCCAGCTACTTGGGAAGCTGAGGTGGCAGGATCGCTTGAGCTCTGGGGAGCGACAGTTGCAGTAAGCCAAGGTCAGGCCACTGCACTCCAGTCTGGGTGACACAGCAAGACCCTGTCGCAAAAAAAAAAAAAAAAAAAAAAAAAAAAAAACAACATGCTCCAATTGTCTCTCTTTTCCTGTGTTTCCCCAAAATACCATAAGAGAGGAATACTGTTTAATACACAGCTATGAACTGAAAGATGGTATGGGCACTGATGCAAGGCAAGGACAGAACCGACTGGGAGGCAGCAAAGGGCCTCAGCGAAGAAGGAGCAAAGGAGAGGGGAGGTCAAGTAGGGTTCTATCAGTGACTCTGCACCTCAGAAGGCTAGGCACAAACTGGTGACTGCCAGCCTGAAATTATGCCCATTTCATTCCTTTATGCACATCTCTTCAGTCAAGAAGCTTGAAAAGTCATCAAGGAGTGCACATAAATCACTAAAATACAAGTAAAAAAGAGTAAGGACCAGTGCAGAGAGGCTAGTAGAATTCCTGGGAGTTTAATGGTAGGAGATCCCCTCCAGCTGTGGATAAAGTAGAGTGAGCTATCAGAGAAGGCTTTGTGCAGGAGGTGAGCAGAGCATGAAGGACAGGAAAGTAAGACCTGCAGGGGTAGGGAGAAAGGCAATGGGGGCAGCACCTGGGGAAGGGCATAAAGTGCGCAGAAGGGAGATGGCACTGGGCTACCTTGAAGACCAAAGGTTCAGCTTAGGATGAAGACGATGAGGCATAATAGGTATGTGAAGTAGGGCAGAGGTATCGGGGTACAAGTGGCAGGTGGAAGAAGCCAGATCACCAAAGGCCCTAACTGTGGGACTAAGGACATTTACATTTCGCTCCTAGCCGCAGTAGTCAGCACTGTGCCTTACTCACAGTAGACACTCGATAAGTGTTAATGGGGCAAAATGCAGGAAGGCAATTTCATTTCTGAGTAATGCAGAACAACTGTGAAGAAGATGTCCAAAAAATGCCCCCATTTTCTTTTACCAACTGATATCTAGTCAGGAGAACTCCTACTACCTACCTAAAGTTTGCTATGTTCTGCCCCACACGGAGACCGGGGAATACTTGCCATCAGCTTCTCACCCAAGAACACTGTGAAAATTAACGATGAGGTAATGTCTGAAACGCTCAGAGCTCTTTGGAGATGTGTGGCAAAAGGCATCACTATCTTTAATATTTAAAGAGATTCTACCCAGCTCTGATCTCTTTTTCTGCAGACTAATGTTACGTCCACAGGATAAGGTGATGCCAGATTGGCCCCTAAATAAACCTCTCCAACAGACAGTGCCAACACAGGTGCATACTCCTGAGCCCCTCACATGTGGCTGATGGGGTCCGGAACCATAAGGCAGGAGTGGTTTCTGACCACCCCAACGTTGCCAAAGAATTCAGGAGCAAAGTGCATTAGGTAGAAAGTGATCTTCTGTGGGACCCCACTTTTAAGCATGAGAAAGCCCAGTGAAGACTTCAAGGGGAATCATTTTAGCAAAACCCACATCCTAAGCCAGTTAACATTTTTAGGTCTAACGCAGTGCCCAAGAAAGGAAGAAATAAGAATAGCTCCCTGGGCTCAATTACAAATGGAGTGGAAAAAATAATTTCAAAAGTTCAAGGGGAAAAAAAATCAATCTATTTCCTTCTCCCAAAGCTTTCACTTCTATAAATATACTCACACAAATGGACCTAAGACCACTCTTCCTTCTGAAAACACTACCTGTCTGGAATTTGCAAGATAAATGATGTGCCCATTTAGTTTTCCACCTAGTGATGCTCAAACAATGCTCTCCAAAAGCTTCTCTCTTTTTCTTAACTGACACTTGCTTCCCCTCTCTTATAAACGTAATACACGTGGCTGGTAGAAAATTTTGAAAGTTTTCTTTTTTAGAGAGAAGATAATAAAAATTGTCCACTAAAAGCTATAAGTTGCTAATTACCCTTCTAGTCTTTTTGTGTGAAAAGACACATTTTCAACATAATTGGGAACTTACCATATATGCTGGTTTCTAAACTGAAAAACACACTGTAAACACTTCCCTGTGTCTTTATTATTCTACAACATTATTTTTTATTTGCCATAGATAAGAGTGCCATTTTTAAAGCTGAGCCCCTATTGCTAGATATTTGGTTTATTTTCGATGTCTGCATTACAAATACGTTGAGATAAACATCTCTGATAGTACATCTGTAATTATTCTCTTAGGATAAATTCCTAGGAATGGCACTGCTGGGTGAAAGACTATACAAGTTTTTAATGATTTTGATATAGCCAAATGGCCCCCCACAAAGCTATCCCAATTATGCTCCCTCAGTCAGTAGAAAATTACTTCCCCCAATTACTCAGTCACCCCTAATTTATTAGATTTATAAGGGGGCTTCTGATTGCAGTTCTTTTCCTTGCTTTCATTGCTGATTTTATTTGTAGTTCTTTGATTATTCCAGAGTCAGGTTTTTCCCCAAATGTTTAATGTCTGTAGTATATCTTAGAGAATATTTTTACTGTGTGCTTCTATTCATCAAAAAGTCGACGTCCTTGGATGAAGCTGGAAGCCATCCTCCAGAAAACTAACACAGGAAAAGAAAACCAAACACTGCATGTTCTCACTCATAAGTGGGAGTTAAACAATGAGAACACATGGACACAGGGAAGAGAACAACACACACCGGGGCCTGTGGGGGGTGGGGTGAGGGGAGGGAGAGCATCGGGACAAATAGCTAATGCATGTAGGGCTTACAACCTAGGTGATGGGTGGATAGGTGCAGCGAACCACTATGGCACACGTATACCTGTGTAATAAACTCGCACATTCTCCACATGTATCCCAGAACTTAAAGTAAAAATAAATAAATAAATAAAAGTCAATGTCCTACACCCCCTCCAGAGGGTATCTCCCCCACCCCACCACCAAGAGCAGCCCAGTGGTTTCCCTGCTCTGAATCTGTCACCTACATTTTCATCTCAGTGCCTTCCACTCCTCTCCCAGGAAACATTTCACAGTTCCAGCAGGTGAGTCAGACACAGAACTTAATAACCAGTCATTTATTCAGTTATTCATTTATTCAGGTGATATCTCTTGGGCATCTGTCATGCTCCAGGTACCAAACTAAAACAGAAGTACAGTCAGCCCTTCCTATCTGTGGCTTCCACATCCATGGATTCAACCAACCTTGAACGGAAAATATTTGGGGAAAAGATGTATGGTTGTGCCTCTACTGAACATGTGCAGACTTTTTCTTGTCATTATTCCCTAAACAATGCAGTATAACAACTATTTACATAGTATTTATACTCTATTAAGTATTATAAGTAACCTGCAGATAATTTGAAGTATACAAGAGGATATGCATAGGTTATATGCAAACATCACACTATTTTATATAAAGGACTTGAGCATCCATGGATTTTGTTATCTGCAGTGGGGTCCTGGAACCAATCACCTGTGGGATTCTGAAGGATGACTATATAAACAAAACACTATGAGAAGCCAGGAGAGGCAAAGTCATGAGGTCAAAACAGCAGAAGAACACCAGAATTGAAAAATAACTAGGAGTTTTACTGGTAGATGGAGTGGGGCAGTGGAGAGGCTAAGCAAAGGAAATAGCACAAGCAAAAATCCAGAGGCCTGCTAGAGCCTTGTGTATTGAATAAATGTTTTCATTATTAAGGCATGAGAACAACGAGTTGAGGATGAGACTGGAAAGTTAGCTCAAGCTGAATACCCATGCTAAGTTCACCTGCTGATCGGCCCCCTCCCGCTGCATCTCCACTCTGGCACGCAATCCCCACCTGGTGCATCTCCAATGCAGACTCCTCCAAAAGACTTCCTGGAGAATCATCTTCAGCATCCATCTATCCAGATCTCTCAGCCTGGGGCAGAAATCCTGGCACTCACACCAATTTACTCAGCAATCCCCAATGAACAGATCATTCTGTTCACTGACTCTTGGGTATCAGACTTATCAGTCCAGCTAGAAAAGAAATTTCTGGCTAATGATGTCTCTCATACCCCTAGGCTGTCAACACTAGGCTAAACTTCTAAGGGGCAATCAATAAAAGCCTATGGAATCTAAACAAATTAAATTGGGCAGACTAAATACAAAAGAGGGACGAGTGTGCACAGGTTGTACGCATCTAACTGTCACCCAGACAGCTAGGAAAATTGAAACTGTCTTTGAAAATCAGCTTCTGAACACAATCATGGCAAAAGATAGATTAATTCTCTTTACACATGTGATTCTGCATCTTCCCAGACATTTCTCAGGCACACAAACAGTACTTGTTAAACTGAGCTGCATGTCCCAAGAGCTTCTGTACATAAAGGTCAATCTATTCTGAAGACTTGGATACTTTTTTTTTCTTTCCAGGAAGGCAGGAGACTAAGAGAGGAAAGAAGGTCCCTCACATAGGTCATCTCTGCTGGGATTTTCCATACTGATAATTCCAATTCAAAGCAAAAAATCCTAGTGTCACCTGGGAGGCCCTGGTCTCCATCATTCATGTTTTTGTGCAGTGACAAACATTTCTAGACAGCTCCCCCCTGAGGGCAATGGGCCCTTACATTGATCAAGTGGCTAGGCTCTCCCTGTTCCGGTTCGGATCCCTCAGTCCTGTATTCATCCCCTACTATAGCATTCATGATGCTGACTTATTTGTCCCCACACTAGGTTGTGACCTTTATAAGGCCAAGGACTGTAACTCCATCTGTATTTGCTCTGGGGCCTAGAATATCACTTTCCAAATAATGAATGGCCATGGTTTGAATATATCCCCCAAAGTTCATGTGCTGAAACTGTGACCCCAAAAATGGCAGTGATGGGAGGTGGGGCATAATAAGGGATGTTTGGAACATGGGAGCACCACCCTCATGAACAGACTAATGTTGTTATTGCGGGAGTGGATTTATTATTGTGGGATTGCGTTCACCCCTCTTGCCCTCTCTTTGCCCTTCTGCCATGGAATGACACAGCAAGAAGGCTCATGAAAGATACGGGCCTCTTGATTTGGACTTCCCTGCCTCCAGAACCACAACCAATAAATCTTTATTTATTATAAATGCCCAGTCTGTGGTATTCTGTTATAGCAAAATGGAAGTGAGGGCAATCTGGCTGTGACATCTGTCCCCCCACTGGTCACCAGGGTTGATTCGGCTGATCTGGCTGGCTAGGCAGGTGTCCCCTTCCTCCCTCACCACTCCATGTGCATCCCTCCCAAAGCTGCATGCTTGGGCAAAGAGGACGACCATCCCTGATAGAGGAGGACTGGTCTTCAGTCAAGGGTATACCAGTAGCTGTGCTCCCCTGCTAGAACCTCCAAACAAGCTGTTATAGCAACACAAAACAGTCTAAGACATGGATTATCTATCTATGTTGTTAAATTAAATGTAGTGTCAAAGCTGTAGAGGACCTTGGATATAACCTAATCCACAGATAGGAAACTGAGGCCCAGACAAGGGGAAGCAACCTTCAAATTGACACAGAGAGGTGGTGGTAGTTTGCAGGTGGAAGAGAACAAGAAACAAAGATATCAGGAATGCTGTAAGCTTGAGGAATTAGGACACTAGGGGGCTTTACGAAATTTGGAAAGGATGATAACTTGAGGCAAAATTAAACTTTGTTCCAGACAACCTCTAACACATAGAACCAGTTTTATCTCTCTTCTCCATGATAGCCCTTCAGATAATATAAAAAGAATATTAACATTTATTGAATATTTACCGTGTGTAAGTGGAAAATAGGGACCATTATATCTTCCCTGTATCTTCTTTTCTGTAAGTTTAACATGCACAGATAATCAATTAAGAAAGCAAGTAAACAACGGGCCTCAGATCATGCAGCTGGTAAACTCAGGCCTGATGGAGTCACCTGGGCGCTTCCCCCTGCACCCTCCTGCCTCTGTGGCTGTAGTACTAAGACTACAAGGCACCAAGAAGAGCCAGCTGGCTCGAGTAAGCAAGTTCCCAGGTCAGTTTGGCCATGTCCCAGAACAACAGGCAGCAGTTCCAGGGGCTGGACATTAGGTCCACAGCCTCCCCATCGTTTCAAAGTGCAGAGAGGGGGCACCACCCCTCTGAGTCTCTGCTAGCACTTGGCTGATACAGCAAACCAACTCCAGGAGAGAATATAAGATGGAGAAACACAGAGGCCCACATATGCTCTTGACTTAGCCAGGACACTACTGATGACTGTAGAGACCAATGAAGACACCTGGGAGCCAGATGCAGCTAAGGAAGTTGTCATAGTCATGCATTCATTCATTTCATCAGTCAACGCTGTACCCCTCAAGCCTCATTCCAGGCTCTGTATTGAATGAGCAGCAAGGCTCAGTCCCTGCCCAGGAAGCTCATAGTCAAGTGCGGAAAGTTACACAGCAACACCCCATGAGCACACAGTCTGGGGAGTATTGCCTTGCAGAAATGAGGGGGCAGGAGGGAAGGCTCCCTCAGTCTGAAAAAGATATCCCAGACAAAGCGTTATATTTTGGTGTGGGGATATTTTGAAGTGGCTACACCAAACAAGCCTTGTCAAAATGGAAAATCACTGTTCTTTAAACCCAGCAAGAGAAATGAGAAGTGGAGATCTCTAAGCAGTGCAGTCTGAATATCTTCCTTACTAGATGGTCCTTAAGGTCCCTGTCACACCTGAGCTTCTTCCAGTGCAGCTCCATTGGATGATGACCAGGAAGGGGGCCACCTGAGGTCAACTTTGGATATACTGTTCTATCCATCTTTCTCTTCTTTATCTCTTAGTCACCCATTAGGGCTCGGTTCAAATGCCAGTCCCTCCCAGAAGCCCTCCTAGATCTCCCTGCAAGGCATGGCCAGCCCTTGCTAGGTTCCCAAGGGTCTCTGCAAAGCACAGTACCCTGCCCAGCACTGACTTACTTCCAGCCGCGGGTGGGGCAGGGGCTGTCTGATTCATCTCTCTCCTCCCTCCCCACCTCTCCTCCCCAGCCCCCATCCCCACACAGGCCTTTCTTAGCAAAGCATATTGAAATGAGTGGAGCATCTAGGAGGATGCCATCAGACAGGAATCCTGGGGGCAGCAATGAGCAGAGAGTCTGGAGCTGCTCAGTATCCAGACCCTCCCAGGCCACTACCCTCCCCCTGCTTTCCCTCAGCTCCACTACCAGCTTCACCAGACCCAGCTCTTCTGCTTGCCCCTCAGCACTTTTTTTTCCCCCAGTGCTTGAAAAGTCAACTGCAAAGAAAGCAGCACACTCCCTTTGTGGAGAAAAGCACGTTTTAGTGGGAGTTGCATTTGGAGAGCCCAGAAACCAGCAGCAGATTGGAGATCACACTTAAAGGACCATGGAACTTCTGAAACAGGCTAGTTGTAGGGCAAGAAGATGATACTACTACGCTCTTACAGCGTTGCTAAGGAGCATTTCCTGATTTTTTACAGAGTATTTGGGCACTGAGAATATAAATAGTTTCCCTCAAATTCAGTGAGCCAATCTCAGTCTAAATTAGGGGGAAAATGTGTCCCTTCTTTGTCCAGAGCACATTCACTGTGGGATCTTCCCTAAGTCTAAGAACCAGCAATGAATATTTTAATAGCCACAGCTTCTCCTTCCCACTGACAAAACCTCCACTGACTAGCCACAGCATGCTGGTAGAAATGAGGGTATGCACCAGGAAGACCTGAGCTTTCTCCTAGGCAGCCTAATCCCTGAGGGCCCCACCCACATCTGTACAAGAAGAGTGATTGGAAAAGCCCTGGCACCCTTCAGAGCAGCAGCCAGGATGCTGAAGGAAGAAGGAGACAGAAGACATGTGGCCTGAGGATCTGAGGCCAGTGTCCCTGGAGAGCTGGGTTCAAATACAATGGAAACAAAAGGGAATTGCAAAAGTAGAGGCAGTAGAGAGCCCATGGTTGAATGGCGGCCACCCTAAAAAGATATCCAAGTCTTGGCTGGATGTAGTAGCTCACACCTGTAATCCCAGCACTTTGGGAGGCTGGCACAGGAGGATTGCTTAAGCTCAGGAGTTCCAGATCAGTCTGAGAAACATAGCAAGGCCTCATCTCTACTAAAAATAAAATTTTAAAATTAGCCAGTTGGTGTGCGCCTATAGTCCCAGCAATTGAGAAGGCTGAGGTGAGAGGATCACTTGAGCCCAGGAGATCAGCACTGCAGTGAGCTTGATCATGCCACTGAACTCCAGCCTGGGTGACAGAGCGAGCTCCAGTCTCAAAAAAAAAAAAAAAAAAAAAAAAAAAAAAAAAAAAAAATTCCAAGTCCCAATCCCAGGAACCTATAAATGTGATCTTATTTGAAAAAAGGATTTTTACACCTGTAATTAAATTAATGGTCTTTAGATGAGGTGCTTATCCTTGGATTATCCAGGTGGACCCTAAATCTCGACAAGTGTCCTTATAAGAGTGAAACAAGGATTTGAAACAGACAGGAGGAGACAATGTGACCAGGGAGGCAGAGCCTGGAGTGAGGCAGCCACAAGAAATGCCAGTGGCCACCAGAAGCTGGAAGTGACAAAGGAAGGATTCCCCTTAGAGACTCCAGTGGGAGAGCAGCACTACCAACATCTCGATTTTGTACTTCTGGCCTCCAGAACTGTTAAAGGACACAGTTCTGCTGTTTCAAGCCAAGATTGTGATGATTTGTTACACCATCCACAGGAAAAACTACAGCACCTAAGAAGTAGTCAGACAGATGAGGGATCTGAGTCCCAGAGAGGGGGCTAACTCACCTGGGGCCACCCCACGTCAACCACTGGGCCAGGACACTCGGGGCTCTCTGACACCAAAGTGCATACAGTTCCCTAGTGGCCCAGTGCAGAGCCCAGTAGGAGGACCCACCGGGCGCTAACTGGCCTCAGGCTGTGCTAACGCAAATACAGACTCTGAAGTGAGGCTGCAGTGGGCTTGCTCCTCTCTGGGAGGATCAGACCCCCACCTGCACAGCTGTGTCCCATTCTTAGCTTTTCAGGGGGCCAGACAAAGTGGGCATCCTGCCTGAAGAAGTGAAGATGTGGGCGTCTGATCCCTGTCTCTGAAGGTCCAAGTGGCCTAACTAGCTGTCATAGGGAGGAAGAAATTGATTTTTTGTGTGGGGCTTCAAAGGGCAGGATCCGGGCCAATGGGGCAAACATTGCCCAGAGGAAGATTTTTGGCTTGAAATAATGAAGAACTTTGTAATAACCAGAGCCAACGGAGGATGGAATAGGAGGGTGGTGGGGGTTGGCAGGTCCAAGCAGAGGGAGGCTGGGTATGCTAGGGGAATTCCTGCACCACACAAAGGCTGTACTTGATCATCTCCAGAGCTGGCGGTCTTGTTTGAGGGTCTATGACTGGTAGCTAAAATGTCTGGAAACATATGTGTGAATCTAGGTTTTCAGCACATACACAAGGCACACTCTCACTAAGACACTTATTACGCAGCTTTTGCAAAGAGCTAAGTACTGAAAATAACCAGGAATGAGCTTGAGAAAGAGACCATCTATTCTTCCATCTCCTATACACAAAATGTCCCTCACCCCAGGGGGAAAGAAAGAGGCCAAGTATGTATCTCCACAGAGACATCATCTTCTAACCAGACCAGGAACTAACAGCACATTCACAGGTACCAGGGGAGCCCTGGACAGTCTGGACTGGTGTCTTTTTCCAGGGAAAGCCAGAGAGAACAGAGACTGCAGCTACCAAATAAATTATTTTTATAAGAACAAATACATGCCATCCTCATTTTTAATAATTGCTTTTCCTTTTGCATCCTTCTGAATTCTACATTGGAGCAAAGAAAACAACAAAGCAGTAACTCAGAAGCTTCACATGTGAATGGCCACAAGTCAGCATCAGACAGGGGTTTCAATTGGCAGGGGAGGTGGGATTGTTATCGTTGGTTTTAACACAAACTGTAGCCTACACCCTATATTCTAGACACTCAGAGAACAGGAAGCACAGCTTTTCTTAGCTGCCTGCACATCTGTCTTCCCTTAAGTCAAAAATCTCAGAGAATGATTCACTGTTGCATCCAGATGAATTCCTCTGAAGCTCTTTCCATTCAGGATTTTGAAATTTTGCCATATCACCCTTTTACTGAAGCAGCTGAGGTTCTCAGATCATTCCTTGAAAGAGGTCAAAAGAACTTTTAAATTTACCATCTTATCTTTTCCAACTTGTAATTAGTGGTTTTTTTTTTTTCTTTTTCACCAAAACAACTAATATTAAGGGCACATATCATTTAGCAGCCAGCTTGAGAAATGATTGGTGGCCTGAACCACTTTTAACTGCTGGCAAAAAGGTCTCTAAACATCAGGTGAGTTCCTGAAAACACTGTGTCACTTAATGAAAATAATGGCTTTTGTCCTCATATCAATCTGCCAAGCACCAAGTCTGGCTTCCCACTGTCCTTCAGGCAGATAGTTAACTAAAAAAAAAAAAGTCTCAGATTTGCAAACCTGCATAATGTAATCTGTAGTTATCAAAACAAATTTAAGCCACTGTTAGTACTGCTTCCATGAACATACATTAAGTTTAGTGTATATCTCAGGATACAGTAAAGTACAACTACAATCACTGTGGATAAATCAAAATTTTATACATTGAATGGTATTAAGTGCATAGGTATATCTGGTGTTTGAAAGCTTTCTATACTGATCTTTTTTACAGTTAAATAATGCTTTTGTAATATAAACAATGATTGTCAAAAGCTTCAAGGTTCAAATTTTACATAGTATATTCCTTTAAAATAGGCACACTGAAAGACTAAATTTGAAACTCAGATTCATCTTGGAGGTTGCATCAACCCATCATCAAACGAAGGATCTACATCCTGAGGGATCAGAACGCCACGAGTGAGTTCAGCTGGGAATCATATGCAACCCCTAAGCATCAGCCTCATGCTTCTGGCTTGACTCAAATCATTTCAGATCTCGGGAAAATCACAGGCTTTTGTCAATCCAGTACAGACCTGCATTAGGGCTAGGCTCTGTGAAAACGGCTGTGGGCTATAAAGAAGAAGGACATTGTGCTGGCCCTCCCAAAGGCTTTCTGTGAGCTGTGGCCACATACACAAGTAACCGCACACAAAATCCTTCAAGGCTGACAGCAATGACTTCTCCATGAGAGGTACCAAGTATCAGGGGATAGTGAAATCCCTGGGATGAGGGGATCTGGAAGACAGCTTCCTAGGGGTGGTAGAATTTGAGCTTAGCCTTCAGGTATAGGCAGGACCACCAAGGCTAAAGCACACGCTACACAGAGGGGCTAGACGGGGGAGCAAAGGCCTAGAGACCTGAGGCCAGGGGTATTAAGAGTGGGGGAGCTGGGCACGGGGGCTTATGCCTGTAATCCCAGCACTTTGGGAGGCTGAGGTAGGCAGATCACAAGGTCAGGAGTTCGAGACCAGCCTGGTCAATATGGTGAAACCCTGTCTCTATGGAAAAATACAAAAATTAGCCAGGCATGGTGGCAGGTGCCTGTAGTCCCAGCTACTGAGGAGGTTGAGGCAGGAGAATTGCTTGAACCCTGGAGGCGGAGCTTGCAGTGAGCCAAGATCACACCACTGCACTCCAGCCTGGGCGACAGAGCAAGACTCTGTCTCAAAAAAACAAACAAACAAAAAAGAAAAGAAAAGAAAAAAAAAAAGAGTGGGGACAAGGTGCAGAGGAGGGGGTGTGAGAGAAAGGATGGAGGTAGCCCACCATGCCTGCTGGGCTGAGGACTCAGGACTTCAGTATCCATACAGGGAAGACCCACTGAAAGGCTCTGAGGAGGAGCATGATGAGATCAGAGCCACACTTTACAGTATACAGCACCGAAGCCTGATGCTCAGAAAGAATGGAAAGATGGGGGCATATTTGAGAGAGATTTTGGAAGTAAAAATAACAGGGCTTGGTGGCTGTTACTTTACAGGGCAAGGTCACTTGGTTCTTACTGAGTAGATTTCAGTAAGGAGGGAACAAGGGAGATGGCACAGATGATTAGCCTCCCCTGCTGTAGTTTCCAGCTTGGGAGGAGGAGGGGATGATGGCTGAATGGTACCCCACAGCAAGCGGGCAGAGCCAGCACTTTTGTACCAGGGCTGGTGGCACCAGGGGCTCAGCTCCACTCCTGCTTTCCCTTTATGCATCAATGAGCACCTCTGGGGTCAGGGAAGGAGGGAGGGAAAGAGATCCTAAAGAAGGATCTACTGTGCAATGTCCCCAAAGCAGCAGCAGCAGCAGCAGCAGCTCACCACACTATTCGGCCTGATCCTGCAAGTGAAAGTGCCGTGGGTGGTCATTTCTTCAAAATTCCTAAAATACATAATTCTGTATTGAAGGGGCAGAGAGCCTGCTCAGGAATCTCCCTGATAACTGTGAGGATAATACCTGCACACACAGCCTGTCTAGTTGTACATGCACCAAGCCCCTTCAGGCCTCCAGGCCTTAGCATTTGCTGTTCCTTCTGCCTGGAACAGTTTCTTCCTTCTCTCACCCTCAATTGAACTTTTATTTGGTGCTTACTATATAACTGGCACTATTCTAAGTACTTTACATGTATCGACTCATTCAGTCCTTCAACAACCCTCTCGAGGTACTGTTATTATCCCTAGTTTACAGATGAAAAAACTGAAGCTCAGTTTAAAGATTAAATAACCTGATAGTGTAATACATTTAGTTAGCCAAGGGGCAAGTATTCAATTCTAGGTGGTGTGGCCCCAGAGTCTGCATTCTCATACACAGAACTACCCTACCCTACCTCTTACAGATACAGAGCTGCACTAACCCTCACCCAGCTCCAGGCAAGACTGGCTCCCTCTCTCCTGTGGCTCTCACTGGCTCAGATAGGCCTGCCTTGACCACCCTCCAATGGAGTCCCACTCCTACTACTTTCTCTCACACTTCCCCGCTTATTTTCTTCCCAGCCTTTGGCACACCCTGTAATTACCTTATTTATGTAATGACTTGTTCATTATTTTCTCCAACTAGAATATAAACTCCAGGAAGGCAGAGACCTTGCCTTTTGTTTCAATGTATTCTCGAGGTACCCAGAACAATTTTCTGGCAGACAGCAGGTGTTCTATGAATAATCATTGATTGAAAAAAAAATGAAGGACAGTACCATAGATGCTACATGGTACTACACAGGGTCATAAGGTATTGCAATGTTATTCTTCACCTTCCTGTCCCCCTTTTCTTTTTTTTTAAGAGATGGAGTCTCACTCTTCTGCCCAGGCTGGAGTGCAGTGCCATGATCATAGCTCACTGCAGTCTGAGTGAGGCTCAAGTGATCCTCCCACCTCAGCACCTCAGCCTCCCAAGTAGCTGGGACAACAGGTGCACACCCACTACACCCAGCTAATTTGTAAATTTTTTGTAGAGATGGAGGTCTCACTATGCTGCCCAGGTTGTGTCCTATTCTTTGAAACCATTGCAAATCTAAGACAGAAGGGAGCCATTACCCCACTCCCAGCTATACGGACAAACCTGATATATTTAGAGCTGTGTCTGACTATCAAAACTGCACCCCCCACCCAACCAACCTGGGTTCTTGAGCACATAGTGATAAGCTTGTGTGAGGCAGGGATTGAGACTTCTGATTAGCCTTCTGTGACCTCCCACCACCTAACAGTATTTACAGGGCATTGCCTGTTGTTGATGTTAGTATCTGATCTGAACACCCTCCAAATAACAAAAAGCCCCTGCCCCTTGAATCAGGAGGCACCTCGAGTACACATCACATTGTCACAAGAACTCTCTGCTGGTGGTGAGGTTCAAAATCAATGCACATGCTTAAACAAAAAGCACTATTTACTCCAATGGTGGCTTCAAACACTTATCCAGCTTGCCTATGAACCCTCTGATAAAAAGAATTTACTTTTATCCAACACCTATCACATGCAAACACCCTGTTAGACACTTTTACACATGATCTCATTTAAACTTGTGAGTTTGGAATTATTATTATTCCCCTTTCACAAATAAAAAAAGTGAGGCTCAGAAGTCCAATACTTCACAGCCAGCAAGGATTCCAGCCCAGGTTCAGAGTCTCCAGAGCCTTTTCCTGCTGCCCTTTCTCTGAAGTGCTCTGCCTTCTCTGTGCTTCCACCTGGCTCACTGTACTCATCTGTCTCATGCTTTCCCAGCTCTCACCAGTTCCTTGCTCGTACCAGCTCCTTGACCTACACATGGCCTTTCTATTCCTCACCACCTGTTGAAATCCTCTTGTTCCACCTTCCACTGTAAAGCCTTCTCCAATATCTCCAGTTGGAATTCACCCTCCTTAGTGTTCACAGGGATCCCAGGCGATAAAGCCCAGAATGAAGCTCCTGTGGCACAAGCCTCTTTATTCCTCACCAGAACCTGAGCTCCTTGAGGGTAGGGCCTGTTGGTAATTTTCATGTTTGTGCCTCCCGAATGAGTAGTGAGAAAGTGCTTGCTGAACCAATAGAGAATGAAGAGGGAAAAGACTGGTGACATTTGAATGCATCAGAGAGATAAAAGGCTCTGGACAAATTAGCTTCGAGGATGGGGTCTCATTCAGGAAAGGCAAACTTAAGTACCACAACTCTGCTCTGGTCACCAGGCAAACCCTCACCAGCTCTCGGATTTCATAATGCTTGAAACTTAAAACCAGGATGTCGAGGAAGGACATAAAATCATAAAATCACTTCTGCGAGAATCCTTTCATGGTAACGCGTTTCACCCACACACTGGGAACACACTAATTGCAGCACAAGGAGAACAAGATATCGGGCAAAAGAATAAAGTTCTCCTTCTAGCATCTCACAGTTAACTACCTCGTGCTTGTTTTGCTGTGGCTGCGCCAGAATGCGCCGGTCCTGGAAAATATGAACTTGGCTCCTTAACCGTACGCACACTCAACACCGACCAAAGGATGCCCGAAATTGTCTCGATTGGAAATCATCTCAACCATCATCTTAGACTAGAAACAAGTAGATGCTGGCCTCTAGGTCAGGACCCCTAGAACAGTGCATTTTTTTCCCCCAAACAACCATTCTGAGGTTTTTACAAAAATAACCGACTCACAAACAGAAACGCTTCCTGATCTATAAGTCACTTTGAAAACAAATCATTATGTCGTTGAATATTTCATGATGGTCCAAAGCACTGAAGAAGGCGAGCTGAGCGTTCACCAATCCTCCCCATGCCTATTTTGGGACTTCCAAAGCAAACTGCAAATGCCTCCTTTATTTTCTAAACGCTCATTTGCAAGTGCTAGATGGATTCTTGGTGAAATATTGCCTCCACCCAAACTGACTAAATGCAGAGAACCGGAGGTTCCGCTTCTCCAGAGTTTACAGCTGAAAGAGACAGCGAACATCTAGTGAACACGACTTCCACCCTATTTCATAGGTGGCAAAAGCAGGGGGCACTTGCCCAAGGTCACACAGACGGTGGGTGGATGGTAGAGGAGCCACCAGAAGCCAGAGTCTTAACTCCTAACCCTCGGAGTATCCCCTGCTCCCCGAGGCTGACTCAACGCCCCTCCTAGATCTCAGCCAAAGCTGCTGCAAGTTAGCGACGCGACCCCAAAGACTCACTTCCGTGGGTCATTCCTCTCCACCTCCCATGAGTTCTGGAGCTGAGACACTCAGGGATGCCCCTCTACTCAAAAAATGACAACACAGGCATTGGCACTGCAGCTGATCGTCCCTGGCGAACCCCTTCTGGTTCAGGTGTGGCCATCGAGGACGGGCAGGGAGGGTTGGTCTGAGGTCACTCAGAAAGTTGGCACTGGCCGCGGCCGCACCTGAACCCAGGTCTCTCCCCCTCCAGCGTTGCCGCTCTTTCCACTCACTACACCATGCAGATCTCGGAAACTTAAACACACATCGCTACTGTGCAAGCAGTTCACGGTGGCAGGTCCTTAGCTAGCCTACGGACGCGCCCCCGAGCCGGGCTTGGGGACACGAGGACCGGAGGCGGGCGCGGGTCACCCGGGACTGGTGGTGCAGGCGGAGGGTGGTGCGGAGGAAGCCTAGGCGCAGGCCCGGGGTGTGGGGACAGGCAGTCTCCCCAAAACTTTGCGGTGCCGGGACCCCTCCCTTACCTGCAGAGGAGGTGCCGCCCGCGCGGACAAGGACCTAGCGGGCTGACGCTCTCGGAGACGGGCGGCCCCGCCCAGCGGCGGGCACGGTCGCGGCCAAGGCTCGGGCAGCAGCGCTGCTCGGGCTCGACTCGGGCTCCGCCTCCCGCGCCGCGGCTGCAGCCGGAGGGGGTGGCCGGGCCGGGCCGCGCCCGCGCCGTCTGGCGGCGGCAGGTGCTGAGGCTGCAGCTGCGCGGCCTCCAGCTGCCGGCGCCGCGACCCCCGCCCCGGGGGAGGAGCCCCGCGCACAGCCTCCGCGGGCTCCGAGGTCCCGGCCCGCCGCAGTGGGCGGTCCCGCTCCCACCCGGGCCCTGCCTCCGCCGCCTGCCTCAGCTCACCGCCGGGGCACGCAGCGTCCGCTGAATACCCAGGGGGAGACTGAGGCTGGAAGAGGAAAGGGACTCCCCAAGGTCACCCAGACCCGTGGGGTTGGGCCAGAACTGGAACCCCGAAGAGTTCCCAAAAGGACCCCCTTCTCACGCCTCGTTTCCGCCAGGAAGAGCACTAGCTATGGGGAACCCTGGGGGACGCAGATGACTCTGACTCGCCCCCTGACCCCCATACCCCCCAGGTGTACGGCTGAAGGGAGAGGGAAAGCGTGGGCCCACGTTAGGCACTGTGGACCACCTCCGCTGTCTCTCTAAACTCCTTCCGCGCTGGGAAACTGTTCTCCCAGCTTTCCTCGGCCCTCTCCAGTCACTCTCTCGGTCTCCTTGAGGGTTCCTCAAACCAGAAGCTCTAAAATGCCAAAACGCCCTGGGACTCTGCACTCAGCCCTTTTCTGACCCCCTGAGCCATCTCACCCACTACCCTGGTTCTGGTCCTACCCTACCACCTCTCTGACCATTATACCCGAATGCGTGTGTCTATGCACGAATTATTTTCTGTGCTGAACTCTACTGAACACCTACTAGGTCCATATCCTGCATTAGACACTGGAGATACAATATACCTTTAATAAAGCAGTCCCTGTCCTCACGGAATGTACAGTCTAGGACTATTAAAATACAGTCCAGTTCCTGTAACAATAGCCCGATCCCATAGGGCCAAGGGCACCACACAGGCCTGCACTGACAGAGTGAAGGCCTCCTGGAGGGGACCTGCTCTAAATGGAAACCTGAAAGGCCAGTGGAATTGGCCAATGAAAGGGAGGAGTGTGGAGAGAGCCTTTCAGGTTGAGACCACAGGAACAAAGACCCCAAGATGAGAGAGATCCCACAAGAGGGAGTGGCAGGAGTTGAGACATAAAGCAGGGGAGTGAGCAGGGGCCAATTCCTGGTCAAGGAGTTTGCACCGTGTTCTCAGTGCACTGGCAGGTTCATGGGAGCAGTTCTAAGTAGGGATGAGGCACCACCAGATTGGGATGTTAAATCATTCTGGGGATGGTGCACAGGCAGATGTTAACAAGTGCATCCTTCATCCAAGGGCAGTAGGGGGAGACTAGCAGCACTTTGGAGCCAACATCTAGATGAAGGCAGGTGCTCCTCCTCTGTGACCTTCATTTCCAAATCCAGGAGTCTATCCAGAAACTCCTGAGTGGCTCCATCGCTGAAAGACCTCATACGTAACTGTACCCAAAGCTCCCTTTTCTCTCAGTGCCCCAGCCCTCTGCCACCCAGATCCACAGGCTGAGTGAGCCTTTTGCTTTCCTCAGGAGTCTTTGCACTAGATGTAGTATACAAAGTTCTGCCCCAGGAGACAGAAGCGCCGTGAGGGTGGAAAAATCTGAAGCCATATAAAAGCATAATAACATATGCCTACAACCTAGGACTGTTCTAAAAAATAAGAGTTCCTGGAGATGAAACAGCATTCATTACTCGCTACCCAGCACTATTAAGAATGCTTCTAATCATTGTATGCAGTAAGGGTTACTCTACTTATTTTACTTATTTCCATAAGGAAATAAAGAAAACTTTTTAAAAATCAAATATTCTGTCTCTCTGAATTATTTATTACAATTGCATGTGAATCTACAATTTTCTCAAAATAAAGTTTAATTTTAAAAATTAGTTTGTAGATAAATATTAATCATCAAATTACTCTCTCCAAGGCAGTTAAACACCAAAAAGCATAGCACTTGTCAGAAAGTAAGATAAGAACTATTCTCCTGTCCAGTGAGCACAAATGTTCCCCATGTAATTTTGCCCTGTCCCCCTCCATTTCCTAGCTACCTGCGTCAGTGTCAGCCTCTCTAGGTGCTGGACCCAGGCCCTGACCCCGCTCTCCTCAGATTCTCATTCTGGTCCCTCTTGACCCTCAGCCTCCTTTGCCATTGCCCTCATGCCCCTCCTTGGCCTCTTTTCTCCCTTCACTCTCACAGAGCAATTCTATCAGCTGTATGGTTTCAGCCAAACCTTCTGTCTTCCAAACCCAGAGACACAACTGCCTGCTGGACATCACCTAAATGTCCCTCAGGTGCCCCAGTCTCAACAGAGCCAAAACCAAATCCACATCTTTCCCCCAAATTACCCCTTCTGCATTGCTTCTCTATCTCAACTGGTAGCAGCACCTCCTTCCTCTGGGCACCTAAACTAGAAACCAAAGGGACAGTCTAGACTCTTCCTTCTTCCTGGCCTTCATACTCTACTGGCCACTAAGTCCAATCAGCTCTGTCTCCTTAACTTCTCTTACACATGTCTCCTCCCCCTCATCCTGCTGCCCTTGCCTTCGTTGGAGCCTCACCATTTCTTGCCAAGGCTGTAGTAACCGCCTCCAGTCTTTCCTATTTTCATCCTCCACATACTGCCAGTGATCTTTTTCAACCACAGACCTGACCAGTGACTCTCCTGCTGAAGACACCTCCATTGTTCCTTCTTGATCATGCAGCAAAGTCTTAACTCTTTAGCATCACATGAGTCCACAGTGATCCTATTACCCCTGTGGCCCCATCTCTCCCTCACCCCACACCAGCACACCAAACACCTTATGTTCCTAGGATACCTTATGTAATAAGAGACACATAACATCGTGTTAAAAAAAAAATGTAGTCTTGAGTCAAACTGCCTAGGTTCAAATCCCAGTGCTGCTGCTTTTTAACCTATGTAATTTTGGAAAAGTTCCATTACCTCTCAGTTCTCGGTTTTTTTTCCTTTGCAAAGGGAGCATAATAACAATGCCTACAACCTAGGACTGTTCTAAAAAATAAGAGTTCCTGGAGATGAAACAGCATTCATTACTCGCCACCCAGCACTATTAAGAATGCTTCTAATCATTGAATGCAGTAAGGGTTACTCTACTTATTTTACAGAGAAGGAAACTGAGGCCCCAAGAAGTAAAGTCGCTTGGCCAAGATTCCACAGCTTTAAAATAGCTGCACTGGGCTTCATATGAAATTCTAAATCCTGTACTGCTAAATACTTTACATAAGCTATTATTGCCCTCTGGGAGGCTTCCTTGTTTTTCTAGCCTTTAACCCAACCTGCTGGACAAACTTTTCTTCTTCCTTTAAATCCTGGTCAAAAATATCTTATCCTCCATGAACCCTTCTCAGTCCTTGCTTTGAGCCTCTGCTATACTTATGTACAGCATACAGCAAATTAAGCACCCAGCACACCCATTACAATGATTTGTTTACACGTCTGTCTTCTTGAGACCTTCTTGAGAAAGACAATGTCTTATTTATTTTTGCCTTCCCATAATTCCATAAATATTTATTGAATGAATGAATAAATCAACAAATAAAATATATATGTTTCTCAAGTTTTACCCTAACAGCTGTCATTTGGATATAGATTACTTTTAATCTCTGTTTTTGTCACTCTGAAGAGTCATGTTTGGTGAGGGGATAGCATCAAATGATCTAATATTAATATAGAACAAGATATAGCAAGAATGAAATTTCTCATATTGCTATGTGGTTGTGCCTTGTCCCTCTCTGATGTCTCTCCTTTTTTTAGTGACACTATGTCATAGCCCATAATGACAAGCTGTGTTGCATCCTAATGAGACTTCCTGACTCAAACATCTGAGATTCGAATTTATTTCCCATAAGTACCATTTCAGTTAAAAGTTTGCTTTCTCTATGGCAATGAGTACGCCATTTGTCATCTGCTAAGTGCCCATACCTTCCCCTTACCTGTATTAATCTCCTTTGCCCTCAAATACTTCTGAGAGCTGACTTAATAGTTGGCTTTTCTATACAACTTCCTTCTTAGAATGCCTAACTCTTCCTGACTTCATATCTATTGTTCCCAAAATAGAATCATATACTGCTTCAAATTTCAGCTTTACTGTCTGCAGTGACTTAAGACAAGTTTCTGTTCTTCTTCAGAATGATCAAATTCCATATGGTTAAAAAACAAAACAAAACAAAACAAAAAACAACATAACCCTGACCCTGTCATTTTCTATGGAGTAGTGTTTTTAAATGTTAAGTGTTTTAGATGTTAGAAATATTTATTTTGTTTACCAGAACACAAGTAAATTGGCAATTTTAATGCTTCCAGATCAAATTGATGAGAAGCAATATGGGTGAAAGAAAGAACACTGTATGGGAAGCAGAGGGGAAAAGAGCTATAGGAGTGCTCTGCCACTGCGCCCGAGTCCTCTCACTCTTCAAGTCTCAGCAGAATGGAGGAATGGGACCAGAATGACCTTCCAGGTCTCTTTCAGATCTAAAACGACATGATTCCTTAATGGGCCTCTAAGTGGTTATCCATTCATTCAATCAACATTGTTGAGTGCCTACTACAGACTTAAGACTTCTGAAGTGAATCCACATTGGATAGGGGATGAAATGGTTTGGTGAAGAGAGTGTTATTACACCACATAAACTGATTGTATGTTCTTAATATTCAAGGTCTTACACAGAAATATAATGAGACAGTTACATCAAGGCTTTGGTGAGCCACGACTCAGGGACTATAGGAGTATTAGGGTTATTAAAAACAGCCCTATCTGGTATCTATGCCAGTACTTCTGCTGCGCTACTTGTAGAAAAGCAGTGCCCTAGAGTTCTGGACTCTAGTTCTGTCCCTGTCTTGCTATGTAGCTATGGGAAAGTCGCATCACCTCTCTGAGCTACACTTTACTCCTCTCTAAGAAGAGGCAATTATACCTGATGACAACCAATGTACCCTGAGCTCTAAACCAAATGATTCTTTGAGATTAAGGAAGCTGAAGTGTTATCAGTCACGAAGAGAGGTACTGCTCTTGGCAAAAGAAATTGGGTGATTATCATGAGGATTATATTACCTCTTAAGGACAATTAGATTGTTGCTCTACAGAGAGAAAATTTGACATAAAAACAATATGTTCTTACTCCCAAGATTTGAGGACACCAAAGCAGACATTCACCGCTCACTTCTTAAAAACGAATTGTCCAATTCACTGCATAATACTAAGAATAGGGAGTTGAGCTAGCAAGTTCATTATCTGTGTGCTGGTGAAGAGAATTAACTCTCCCAACACCCTCCAAAACTTGCTTGACTGCTTATCACAGTCATTCTCCCAAAAATGATCTATTTTTACCTTTTTTTAAATGGTAGGGCAGGAGGCTGGAAAACACGTCTCATTTCTGGATTGCTTCCTTAGCTCTCCTCTAAGCCTCGTCTGCTTATATTTCTTTTCCTGTTCCTAATTGCATTCTCTGCTCCTTGATAAAACTGGTATTCGAATCTATTGCTAATGTAATGGACATAATGACTCAGTTAGAAACAGAGGATGGCAATAAGATTTTTGTATAGAATTGGGAATGATTACCACAAGTTTTAAAAAATATTCAAGCTCTTTATGTCTCTTGTCAGATGAATTTTTATCTCATTCCTCAAGTGATAAATCTTTCAGTGTTTTGAGAGACAGCTTTGAAAAGATAGGACTGGGTTCAGCATCCATTACTCTTGCCTTTTTATCTCTTTTTAAAATTCTCTCTCTCTCTCTCTTTTTTTTTTTTTCCTGCTGGCTCAGCTCCTGGGAGATCAGCTCCCCAGAAGAAGGCACGTCTTGAGGTTGCGGTCAGCGTCGAGTGTGGCCCTACCCTGGTCTTGACAACTACATCTGGCCACTTCCCATAGGCTTCATTCTGCTTTGCATCTCCTGGGTGACTGCAAGTCCCCAGTGCCACTGTTGCTCCCCACAGCCCCCAGGGGCAGATGCCACCCTCTCTAGCACTATTCTTTTCATCTCTTTACTTTTGCATAGCACTTTTCGCTTTGCAAAACACTAAACACAGCAATCATCTCATTTGATTCTCTCAACAGCTCCTTGAGTTATGCAAGATACACATGACAATCCCCACTTTACAGATGAAACTGAGGCAAGCTCAGAGAATTCAAGTGACTGGTATGAAGTCATAGAATTGGCAAATGGGATTCAGATTCAGGTTTATCTGGGAAACAGAGCTCTACTGTTGGGGAGGAAAGATGGCTGCAATAGAACTGTGTTATAGAGAAACTTCCTAAATCACCTTAGCATGCCTACCCAGGGGGCTTCTCTGAAGATGGGGGGCCTGCCTCCTGAGCCCCTCTCTCACCCAGCTCCCTGCTGAGGGGACCCAAATTGTGAGCCATCCAGTGAATGGGGCATAGGACACTGTTGCCTATAGCCAGAGCCCAAAGGAGATTCCACACACACAATCCTAGTGCAGGACTGGCAAAGGGCAGTGTCGCTGCCACACTGTCCACAATTGCAAGGACAAAGGCCCAGGAGCCTGGGAAGTAGTCGGCCTCGCTAGTGAGTCTGCAGTAAAGGCTTTCAATCCTGGGCTACCTGAGGGGCCCAGCTGACCCCAGCTGAGCAGGGCCCCTCAACAGGTGAGGAAGAACTGTCCCTGCCTGCTTCCTGCACATAGCTCTGCGGGAAAACCCCTGACTCTGTCAAGACCTGCCGCTATAGAACGGAATGTCACAGGTGGGCCAAACTATCCCCTGAGGGTCACACCTAGCCCGCACAGCATCTTTGTGTGGGTTGGAAAAAAGCTTCCCCTCTCAGATACCTTTGTGAAAATGAGAAAATACGCTTCCTTCCTTCGGGCTGATGTAGCTCCACACCAGGGTACACAGCTCAGCAAGTGGATGTTAGCCCCTGTTAATCCTCTCCACCAGATGCCCTTGCAATAAACAAACTACACAATGGCACACAGCAGCCCAACCCCACCCTACTAATTCTGGGAGTGTCCAAAGATCCTAAAAGCCTCTTCCACCTCACCTCAGCCTGGTGGACCCAGCCAGGTAGCTTTGTTCACCACCAGGCCACTGGAGAAGCATCCTTCTTTCCTTTCATGATCGCTGAACTATTGTACCCAAGAGGCCACAAAAGCCCAACCTGCCCAGGCGTTGATGGAAGTAGCCAAAGCAGATCAGAGATTATTTCAGGAGAGTCAATAGCTTGAAGGAGCACAATCAAGACGAATAACTAAAAGAGATGAATCACATTGAGATCAATTTAATAGAAGAAAAACTAACTTTTTAAAACCAAAAATGTAAGGAGATTCAAGCAGAGGTTAGAAAGAAATGATCAAAATGAGGAAAAATGGTTTTTGAAAGTTAGACACACGATTTTTTAAATTTTCAATTGTGGAAATGAAAAATGTAATGAACACCACTGAAAACTGATTTAATGATGAGTACCAAGCCAAAAATAAAAAGAAATAGAAATTATGAGTCAGAGGATTTTCAAACATTGATGAAATATCTAGAAGATATGCAAATAATAGTACCAAATGGAGCAGAAGAAAAATAACAAAGGAACAAAGCAATAACCAAAAAATAACAAAAAAAAAGACTAAGCCCATAGTCTTGAATTATCAGATAAATTTATGCACTTGAATTACCTATACATTAAATGTATGGACTTGAGTTATCAGGTAAAAAAGACTCTAATTTCTACACTGTATTAATTTTAAAACACACACCTAGAACTTCCAGTCTTAGGCATTTCACTGAAAGGGGTAAAATGTCAGGAGCAGTAGACTGGAGTAAGATATTTATGTATGGTTTAATACCTGAGCAACAACTTTAAAAACTACACAGAGAGATACACTCAAAATTACTTTAGATAAATCAAAGTAGCATTCTTAAAAAAGCCCAAGTAGTCCACAGGGAGACAGGAAAAAGAAAAACGAGGAGTGAGAAATGGGGAACAAACAGATGGGAGAGAAGACTTCCAAGAGTTTCCCCTGTGCAGAAAGAAAACAAATAACAACATAGCAGAGTTAAGTTCTAACATTTTAATAACTATATTAAGTGTAAATAATCTAAATACACCAATCAAAAGACAAAGATTGGCAGAATGGATATTTAAAAATATATCCTGGTGACATTTCTGAACTCCAAGAATAAGGAGTAAATGTCATGAGCTTCCAGGCAATGTGAATAGCTTACCGAAGGAGGAAAAAGAGTCCTCTGGAATTATGGATCCCACAAACAGTCCTTGCCACATTTTATTGAGACCTAATATTTGTTAGGCACTGTTCTAAGCAGTTTATCTCTTTTTAATAACCCTATGGGTTATATATTAATACCCCCACTTTATAAATGAGAAAACCAAGGCTAAATGCTCCCCGGTCACTCAACTAGTAAGAGCTTGGATTCAAATCCAAGAAATCTAGTGAAAGAAACATTTAAATAAGTCCAAGTCAGCTACCTGAAGGGGAGAAGGATGATAGAGCTTCCAGGCAGAGAGAACAGCCTATGGGAAGGCTCTAAGGATGGAAAGGAACACCTATTAGATGCTATGTATTTTTAATATACTAACACAAAAACTCCAACAAGCAAGTATCATGTGTCTTTTTTGCAGATGAAGAGACTCTGCATGGTTAAGTAACCTGCTCAAGATCATCCAGATAGCTGGTGTTGGTGATGGAGTCAGAATTTAAATCTGGTTCTGCTACCCTCCTCTGTTCTGTCAACAGGTGAAAACAGCTTTTGGAGCATATTTCCCGTGGTGATTGTCTTTCTCCCCCCAATAGTTTCGCTGTACTGATCCAGAAATTAAAAATTTAAAGAGCAAAGGACCTGTCCTACCTTTCTAGGTTATTTTGGTCAAGCCTGCTCTGGGTCCGAGAGATCTTCACCTATAAAACATAGAATTGGACTATGTCAGCGTTTTTCCAACTTTGGTAGAAAAGAGACCAGTAGAATCCTTTATTTAACTCAAATCCTACTAAACAGAGGCCTCTTGTAGAGGACAGGTATAAGCAGAGTAAACCTGAATGAAAGTAACTGGGGGATGTCAGGGAGGCACTAGACTAATCTGGACCCCCTCCAGTTAACACATTCCCTAAATTCTGGAAACAGTGCATGGACAGTCTCCAGACACAGGGGAAAGTCTTGGAATGTTTCTCTCCTATCTTAGGTGTAGAATAGGGAGAGGGAGGGATGATCTAGATTTTCTTAAAAACAAGGCTTTATTCATGTTTTGTTACCATGTACCGTGTACTGCAACACTGTGTTTCAGCCTATTCTTTGAATCAGAGGGAGATGTCCTGGAAAGGATCTGGGCTGTGGAGTCAGACGTAGCTTGAATGCCAGCTCTTGTTAGCTTTATGACCTTGGACAACTAATGTAACCTCTTGGTTTTCTCATCCTAACACACAGATAATACTGACCTTGAAGGGTGTTGTGATAATTAAATTAACCAGTAAGGATAAAGCACCTAGCACAGGATCTGGGGTGTTGCAGGCATTCAACAAATGGCAGCTATTGTTATACATTTTGAAACTCCCAGCTCTTGATAGTTTAAGTCTGCCTTTTCTTTTGCAATTGGTGGAGTTTGGGCCTTTCTTTCATCCTTTTTTCCTTTCATTCTGTTTTATGCAAACTGACTGGTATTAAGAGACATGACACTTCTTGCAAAGGAAGTTTCCATAAAAATCACATGGTCTGTAATCCCAGCACTTTGGGAGGCTGTGGTGGCAGATCACGTCAGCTCAGGAGTCAGAGATCAGCCTGGGTAACATGGCAAAACCCAGTCTCCACAAAAAATACAAAAACAAGCTAGGCCTGGTAGTGCGCTCCTGTAGTCCCAGTTACTTGGGTGGCTGAGGTGAGAGGATGGCTTGAGCCCAGGAGGACAAGGCTGCAGTGAGCCCAGATTTTACTGGGCTCCATTGCGCTCCACCCAGGGTAACAGAGCAAGACCCTGTCTCTAAATAAATAAATAAATAAATAAATAAATAAATAACATGGTGACTTATGAAAAACCATGTACTTATTAATGCCACTGAAGACATTATGTATTATTATCATAATCTGGATCCCGATTAATGACCAGTACACATGCTGATTAACCTGAAACCAAAGAGCAAATACTCACAAAATAATTCATTGTTAAAACGTATTTTTTTCCAAAATAAAGGATGATTTTATGAGTCTACTATTGACAAAGATAACCTTACTTCACAGACTTCCTGTCTTAAAATAAGTAGTCTTGTGCATCATTATGTAGCTGAAGGCAAAGCCTGAACTTCCAGAGCCTAGGAGGCCTAGGAGTACACTTTACTGAAGGCTAAAATCATGGCAGATTTCCTATAATGGACCATGAATTCCTGCCACCTCCCATGAAGCCTAATGGGAGAACATTTCAGAGCATATGGTACTTTGTCAACTGATACTAATGTGTCCATTAGTGCAGCTCCAGAGGGAATTTCAGTCTGTGCCTAGAGAATGGTCACTTGGGGAAAAGAAACAGCTACTTATAACCCCTTCTTCTCCCATAACTCTGTCCTCGGTTCAGCCACCCCTCCTCCTTCAGCCCTACTAGGAAGAGGCATAGAATAAGGGTATGCCATTAATGGTATGTGTGTTACCTACACTGAACCATAATCCCTTAACACGCACCACCTTGATGTCCTTTGGAGCCCTTATGCAGACAATATCTCATTTGACCTTCATAATACTCCTGAGTGAAGTATCGTTTTCCAATTTCACAGTTGAGGAAAACAGGAACACACAGCAGTTAGACCATTTGCTTGAGGCCAGAGGTAAGTGACAGAGCTATGCTTAGCCCCAGTGCTGTGCCCTAAACTCATGCTGGCTGTATAGAGGCATCTACTTGGCCTGAATGGGTTCTATGAATAGTTTTGCAAGGTGTGGCCCAAATTAAGTATATGCAATTCTATTCACTCATTCAAGTAAAATTGACTGGGAGCTTATGGGTAAGGCACTGTGCTAAGTGAGGTGGGATAGTGTCCTGGAAAGTGCATGGACTCTGGAGTCATCCAGCCCATGGATGTATGGACATCCTGGCCTTAGTAAGTGCTCATAAAATGTTAGTTACTTTTATTGAGAAGTGTTATGGAGGATACAGAGATGAATCAGACATGGTCCTGACCTTCAAAAAGCTCTTCTAGGAGACATAATGTATGTCTTCAAATAACTGTGATAGGAGGAGAATGTGCTTTTTATCATGAGAGGTACAGAAAACTTCTAGGGCCAAACTATGGGTTGAGGTGTCCTGCAGAGCCACAGCAAATTCCCAGGGTTACAATGGGATATTTAATTTTTCAAGGGAAACATGGCGACACCCAGAATCTACTGGACATGTGCAAACTACTGGCTCCAGGCAGTTCTCAGATCATGTTACATTCCTACGACATCATATCTTTGCAAAGCTGAGTTTTCGTTAGTCACTATGATAAAAAGCAAGCACATTTTTTTTTGCACAAAACCCAACATGGAACAGGAAATGTGTCCAACCTGATCCAAGGTTTGAGAAGTTGTACAGCATCCAACAGGCACACACATCCCTTTAGTAACTTACTGTGGTTATTTTAAAATTAAATAAAAATATAATATTTAAAATGCATGTGCACTTTTTTTCAAACAACTACTGAATTATTAGGACTTCAATGCTTATTAAGTTGTTTGGATCTAACTACTTAATATATGGAACTGTTACACATTTATTTTTACCTGGGGGTGCTATGAAAAATTACTGTGGGCACCATGAAACGAGAAAGCTGGGGAACCTCTGCTCTCAGGGGTTTCATAGCAGGAAGTCACTTTGAGAGGGGAGAGCTGGAACTGTGAAGATCAGGATAGACTTTGAGGAGGAAGTACAGCCAACATTGGAAGCAGGTGCTTTACCAAAGTAGGGGTGCTAGAACACATTACAACAGTTTGTAATGACTCTCCCCTGGGAGCACCCAAGATCTTACTAAGTGGGGAACTTGCAGAATTTTTAGTAGGCCCATCAGTTGAAAAGGCCTTATTTTCTTATCAATTTTGAAGAGTAAAGGATTTAGAAAATAACTCCCATGAGGTTGCAAGCAGGAGACATCCTTGACTTTTTGCACCATGGTCCCAAGATAAGACCCCCTGTCTCTGTGATGATACACAAACAAAAGTTGTTTAAGACATCAAAGATTTACTACAATGGAATCAGTTCCTGAAAGTCTGTGGGCAGAGTTTTATAATCAGGTGGGCAGCCACCTCCCTGACATTATCAGGCTGCTCTCCGGGCCACAGAGACATGGACTGCTCATAACACAAGTCCTTTCATTAAAAAGCATAAACCAGGCCGGACACAGTGGCTCACACCTGTATTCCCAGCACTCTGGGAGGCCGAAACGGGCAGATCACCTGAGATCAGGAGTTCAAGACCAGCCTGGCCAACATGGTGAAACCTATCTCTACTAAAAATACAAAAATTATCCAGGCGTGGTAGCAGGCACCTGTTATCCCATCTACCTGGGAAGCGGAGGCAGAAGAATCGCTTGAATCTGGGAGGCAGAGGTTGCACTGCGCGCCGAGATCACACCAATGCACTCCAGGCTAGATGACAGAGCAAGACTCTGTCTCCAAAAAAAAAAGAAAGAAAGAGAAAGAAAAGCATACACCATTTTCCTTTGAAATCAGAATTAAAATCCCACAGTGGTTGTGGGTTATTCAAAAGGTAACACCCAATGATCTCTTTTCTCTCTTAGCACACCTTTTTCACTCACTATCAGCACAACCATTTGTCCTTGTGTAGCATTTTACACTTCTCAATGCACCTTCTCACCTAGCATGTCCTTCTACCCTCATAATCATTCTGAAAGGCAGAGAGGACAGAGGATATAGATCCTGTCTCACAGATGAGCAATGCTGGGCCTGGAGAGATTAAGTGATGGCCCTGCAACTTCTCTAGTCTAAGTTTATGCTAAGTGAAAGAAGCCAGACTCAAAAACTACATTCTCTGTGATTCCATTTATTTAACAAAGGCAAAACAATAGGGACAGAAAACAGATCGGTGCTTGCTTGCCAGGGTATAGGGGTTAGCAGACGGGTTGACCACGAAGAAGCAAGGGGGAATTTTGGGGACTGATGGAACTATTCTGTATCTCTATGGTGGTGGTGGTTACACAACTGTATATGTTTATCAAAACTCACAGAACTGTGTACTAAAGAGGGTGAATTTTATTAAATGCAGTTTCAATTTCTAAAATTGAGAAAACATCAAACCAGTTCAAAAAAGGGGGAGTCAGAATGTCTAATGAGGAATTAAATTGAATGCCAACTTCTGGGCAATACTAATCTCCACCTCCATTTCCGCTAGAAAATATCGACTAAATTCTATGTTGAACATTAATGGTATATAAAATGGGTCTCTTTAGAGGGGACTTATAAAGAAATTTTGAGTGCTTTCTTCAAGGTTAGTGCAAGCTTAAAAGAGAGGCTAATAGGGGACAGCCAATACATGGACAATGCAGTTCATTTTCAATGCAAATTAAAATGAATTCTCATTTCTCCACTGTCATAATGGCAATTTCAATGGTATCTGAAGAGTGAGAATGAGTCAAAAGACAAAGGATCAATATCTTCAAAATTCTGAGGGAACTGTTTTCCACCTAAAATTTCATAGCCAGCCAAACAATTGGTCAATTGGAGGACATAATAAAGATATTTTCATACTTTAAAAATCTCCAGAACAATAAGAACACATGGACACAGAGAGGGGAACAACACACACCACGGCCTGTTGTGGGGGTTGGGGGTGAGGGGAGGGAACTTAGAGGGTGGGTCAATAGGTGCAGCAAACCACCATGGCACACGTATACCTATGTAACACACCTGCATGTTCTGCACATGGATCTCTTTTTTAAAAACAAAAAGAAGAAAAAAAAGTCTCCAAAATTTTACCTTCCATGTATCTTGTCTTAGGAAACAACTGCAAGAGCTTCTGTAAAAAATTGAGAGTAAATCAAGAAGGAAAAAAGACATGGGTTTCAGAAAACAGAAGTGCAAAATAGAGGAGAGTTGGAGGGAAGTGGGAAGCAGCAGGACAAGAGCTGTGCATTGCAGCAGGGCTGGAAAACAACCATTCCAGATTAGCACAGGAAGGACAAGGACTATGAGAAGGAAGTTTGCAGGGCGGGGGGCGTGGAAAGAACCACTGGTGTGTTTAAGCAGAAATCCAAATGTTGATAGGTACATCATATACATTTTGGGACACTTTGGGAAAACTAGTAATAAATACAGAGAAAATTAAACAAATGAGAAAAACACGCTAGAGAAATTACACCAAGAAAAGCTAAGGATTGTAAAAGAAAAGCTAAAGGTTGTATAAGACATGTACTTCTTGGCATAGCAGTGAAGGAAATGTGCAAAGTCATAATAAGTAAACACTGGCTATCAACTGAACAACAACAACAACAAAAGCAGTTAAATCTGGGGATTGATGAAGGTGGGAACTGGGGAGACAGTATAAGAACTAAGAGCTCATCCTACCATAGTAGGAAATACATTTCTATTATTTCTATAGGTAATGTTTAAAATTGATAAATTAATATATAATAGTATAAGCATATGATTTAGAAATGTAGAGGCAAATAAAATAGAAAAGAGAATAATTGAGTGTGGTTCCCTCTGGGGAGAAGAACAAGGTGTTAGAGAGAGATGGGGCAGGAGACTGCCATTTCTTTTTAAATACTGTTGTTAAACACCTCTATTATGGTGGGAACATTTATACTACAGAAATGTGTAAAAACTCCAACTCAGGGCTTCTTCTTTTATTTATTTCTTTATTTAGAGACAGGGTCTCACTCTGTCACTCAGGCTAGGGTACAGTGATGTGATTATGACTGCAGCCTCAACCTCCCAAGCTCAAGTGATCCTTCCACCTCAGTCTCCCAAGCAGCTGCGACTACAGGTGCATGCCACCATGCCCAACTAATTTGTTTGTTTGTTTGGTTGTAGAGACGGGGTCCTGCTATGTTACCCAGGCTGGTCTTGAACTCCTGGACTCAAGCAATCCTCTTGCCTTGGCCTCCCACAGTGCTGGGAATACAGGCGTGAGCCACTGCACCAGGCTGCCTTTTTTCTTTCCCAGAGACCTAGTTTACAGCACACCACTGGTTCTCACTGGTTTCTTTTATAGAAGTATTACTTGGATACAAATAAAACTATTTTAAAAATAGGATAGGCTGGGCGCGGTGGCTCACGCCTGTAATCCCAGCACTTTGGGAGGCTGAGACAGGCGGATCACGAGGTCAGGAGATCGAGACCATCCTGGCTAACACAGTGAAACCCCGTCTCTACTAAAAATAAAATAAAATAAAAAATTAGCCGGGCATGGTGGCAGGCGCCTGTAGTCCCAGCTACTCGGGAGGCTGAGGCAGGAGAATGGCGTGAACCCAGGAGGCCGAGCTTACAGTAAGCCAAGATCGCGCCACTGAACTCCAGCCTGGGCGACGAGCAAGACTCCGTCTCAAGAATAAATAAATAAATAAATAAATAAATAAATAAATAAATATAAAAATAGGATGGTATTGCCCAGTTGTTATGAGGGCTTAAGAAAAAGAACTTTCTCATACATTGCAAGTGAAAGTGAAAGTTGTTACACATTTCTGGAAAGAAATTTAACTATATGCATTAGAAGCATTTTAAAAATAGGCCAGGAGCAGTGGCTCACACTTGTAATCCCAGCACTTTGGAAGGCCGAAGCGGGCAGATCACTTGAGGTCAAGAGTTCGAGACCAGCCTGGCCAACATTGTAAAACCACCATCTCTACTAAAAATACAAAAATTAGCCAGGCATGGTGGCAGGTGTCTGTAATCCCAGCTACTTGGGAGGCTGAGGCAGGAGAATTGCTTGAATCTGGGAGCAGAGGTTGCAGTGAGCCAAGATCATGATCATGCCACTGCACTCCTGCCTGGGAGACAGAGTGAGACTCCATCTAAGAAAAAAAGAAAAGAAAAAAAAATATATAAAAAAATATATGTATATATTTATATATATAAAAGAAAATACATATACGTTATACATCAGAAATTTATCTTCAGGAAATTTGTGGGGATTTTTTTAACCTGTCTAGCATCCTTCCCTTTGAGAATTCATCCCTTTCCTACTCAATACTAATCTTGCTTATCTATGTGATTTTAGGGTAGCTGACTCCACCCACAAGGTGCACTAAGGACTCAGTCTTGGCTAATTACAGTACTCCAGCCCTGGCTATAACGATTGGTTCAAGGATGGCGTATGACCCAGGCTGGGCCAGTGTTTCCCTGAGACTTTTGCAGGAGCTGTCACAAAAAGTGTTTTTTCTCCAGAATGGTGAGTTATGAAGACTACATAAGCTTGCAGCTGCCAGTGACGACCTTTACCACTTTGTGGAGAGAGAGCCTGCCTGCGAATAAAACCTACACAGAAGAGAGGAAAACTGAGATAGAGAAGGAGAAAGCTATAGCACTTGATGGCATTGCTTGAGCACTTGAATCCAGCCATCTCTGAAGCCAGTGTATTCCTGAATTTATCAGGTATTACCACAGTAAATTCCATTTCTGTTTAAAATAGTTTAACTTGGTTTTCTGATACGAACAGCCTAAAGAGCTCTAATACAGAAAACACCATGAATAGGTCCAGTGATTTGTTAACAAGAATGTTCATCAACATATTGAACAGAATATTAGGAAATTGAATACAGGTTCAACAATAGGATACTGTTAAATTATGGTACATCCATTAAGTGACACAATAAATGTCTTATTGTAGAAGAATAACTAATGACATGGAAAAATGTTCCCAATATATTTTTGACTAAAAAAATGTAGGTTTAAATAGATGTGTTAAATAATCCCATTATTGTACATACCGTTTAGCCCATCCATGTACATAAAGACATTAGATACTGGCATGACCAGTAATTTTTCTTATTTTTAGGACCAGTATATGTATTGTAATGAACATGTATTACTTCTGTTGTCAGGAAAAAAATCATTAAAATTATTATCTTAACTTTTACTCAAGTTAGTATAAAGAAACATGGAGGCCAGGCACAGTGGCTCATGTCTATAATCCCAATACTTTTGAGAGGTTGAGGTAGGAGGATCACTTGAGGCCAGGAATTTGAGACCAGCCTGGGTGACATAGCAAGACCCTATTTCTGCAAATAATTTAAATATAAGCTGGGTCTGGTGGCATGCACCTGTAGTCCCAGCTGCTCAGGAGGCTAAGGCAGGAGGATTGCTTGAGCCCAGGAGGTCGAGGCTGCAGTGAGTTATGATCATGCCACTGCACTCTAGTCTGGGTGACAGAGCAAGGCCTTGTCTCTGAAAAAAGAAAAAGAAGAAAGAAATATGGAATTTGTGAATGTGTTATTCTAAACTGTATTGTTCAGTGACTCCAATATCAAGGTGCACATTGGAAACGCTTTAGAGTTTACTGCTAAGAAAATTATTTGTCTCTTTCGACAAACCTCCATGCTTCCCTTAATCAGTTAATAAAAGCCATTTAACTCATCACACATTTCTTTTCGCCCAGGCTGCCAAGAAAATCAGAGTTACTTTCAATGCTAAGTGATGGCAAGTGTTTCGCTGATAACGACAAATCCCATAGCTTCACAGCTTAACCTGCTGGTTTCCAGATCTGTATTTACATACCATGCCATTTACCCATTGTAGGGATACTCTAAGTGCTTTTTTGCTTTTTTATTATTTTTTAGCTTGTTATTTTGTTTTTAACTTTCTTGCTTTTAACCATTTTTTCAACATCGAAGTGCTTTTTAACATGCTGTTCTGCCCTTCCTTTTCTATTCAGTGATCTCTTCTTCTTCAAGACCCAGGTGACATCACCTCATCTGTGAAGTGACACCCAACAAGTGCCAACAGACTTAATTTTTCCCTTCTTCTGTAGGACTTTCTATTTACCTCTATTACAGCATTACAGCACTTAGCACATTACATTATAATTGTTGACTTTTGTGTCACTAGAATGTGAGCTCCTTGAGGTCACGGTATGAGTCTAAGGCCTTTTCTAATCACAACACTGTCCAGAACACTAATCATTGCCCAGAAAAAGTCAAGTTATCTAAAGGAAGCTATTCATCCCTGCACTGAATAACAGGAGCTCTACACCAAAATCACGGGAGCTCTACAAAGAAACAACTAAATACCTTCTGGATGAGTTTGTCAGAATGCCTAAACTGGGATGCACACTGTCCATGGTGAACTCTAATTCCAGACACAGGGATCATAAGAAAGTTTTAGACTTCTGAAAAAGCTATGGATGAAATCTGGCCTCAAGCAATCTCACCACCTCAGCACATTGGGTGGCCAAGGTGGGTGGATCACTTGAGGTCAGGAGTTCAAGACCAGCCTGATCAACATGGTGGAACTCCGTCTCTACTAAAAATACAAAAAATAGCCAGGACTGGTGGCCCACGCCTGTAGTCTCAGCTACTCTGGAGCCTGAGGCAGGAGAATCACTTGAACCAGGAGGTAGAGGTTACAGTGAGCTGAGATTAGGCCACTGTACTCCAACTTGGGTGATGGAGCGAAACCCTGTCTCAAATAAAGAAACCTTGTCTCAAAATAAAATAAAATAGAAAAGAAAAGAAAAAGAAAAAAGACAGAAAGCCTGACATAGAATAGCTTCTAGGGAACATCAACAGTGCCAACATTTCATTGGACCTAAGGCACTATCAATTGTAAGACATATTCCAATCTCAGAAGTTAAAAAGGTGTGCTTCTTAGAGAGTCGATAAGGTATGGCAAGTGCTATGGACCGCATGATGGTGTCCCCCCAAAATTCATAAGTTGAAATCTAAACTCCAATGTGATGGGGATTTAGAAGGTGGGGCCTTTGACAGGTGATTAGGGAATGAGGGTGAAGCCCTCACAAATAGGCTTAGTGCCCTTATGAAGGGGCTGAGGAGACTGGAATTATCACCTTCCACTCCATGAGGATACAGCAAGATGTCAGCAGTCTGCAACCAGAAAAAAGTCCTCACCAGAACCCAACCAGGATGACACCCTGATATTGAACTTCCAGCTTCCCGAGCTGTCAGGAATATATTTCCATTGTTGATAAGCCACTCAGTCTGCAACGTTTTGTTATAGCAGCCCAAAAAAACTAAGACAGTAAGTTGCTTAATGCATGCCTCCAAGAGAAGCCAGGAGGAAGGCAGGGCAGGCTGGAGAACTCTAAATACTCTAAACACTCTAAACTCTGAAAAGGTTATACAGGCCCACCAGGTCCGCATTCTGGCCCAGAGAATTTCAACATTTTTTCAAAAGCACTGAACTATAAACTAAATATAAAGAGGTCCAATATAGTTCTGATATTTCCTATGAGGATTACTTTAATGTTTTTAGGAAAGCATCAGGTATCAAATGTTTTCTAGACAAAATGATGTTGGTGGGTGGCCCTGCATCGCTAGTGCCCTGAGCATGCAATTGGTGTGCCTACAGTAGGTCATCTAGTACTGGAGGAAGGGAAGGATGGGGACTGCAACTCAGTCCACTCCATATAGAGCAGCTCCCACTCCACTCCATGACCAAGCAGCTGTGAATGAGTGGCCTCCAGCACCAACATCTGCCTCAATTGCCTACATCTGCTTTGCGTGGACTTCAATTACTTCATTTATAGAAATGTAGACTGACTAGTCCAGTGGGTCTCAAACTTGAGTGTGCATTAGAATTATCAGCAGGGTTTGTTAAAAGTCAGATTGCTGGGCCCTACCCCAGAGTTTCTGATGTAGTAGAATTTCTTTTTCTTGGAGATGGAGTCTTGCTCTATTGCCCAGGCTGGAGTGCAATGGCACAACCTCAGCTCACTGCAACCTCCGCCTCCCAGGTTCAAGCAATTCTCCTGCCTCAGCCTCCGAGTAGCTGGGACCACAGGCATGTGCCACCACACCTGGCTAACTTTTGTATTTTTAGTAGAGACAGGGTTTCACCATATTGGCCAGGTTGGTCTTGAGTTGCTGATCTCAGCTGATCCATCTGCCTTGGCCTCCCAAAGTGCTGGGATTACAGGTGTGAGCCACCACGCCTGGCCTGATATAGTAGAATTTCTAACAAGTTCCTAGATAAAGCTGATGTTGCTGGTTCAGGGACCACACACTTAGAATCACTGACCTGATCTCCATTATTTATCTTATCGGGAAGATGTTGGAGCACCAGGAAGGGAAGGAGCTTGCGAAAGATCACACACTAAGATTTTGGTAAAGTCAGGCCTATATCCCTTCTCCTCATTGTGTTACATCAAGTGGCCATCCCTCAGGTAGGCAGGTTCCCTTAGCTGCCAACCAAGAGGGGCATGGTTAGGGGCTGATAAGCACTTTACATCCACAAAAATTTTTTTTTTGTTTTGTTTTTGTTTTTGTTTTTGTGTTGTTGTTGTTGTTGTTTTTGAGACGGAGTCTTGCTCTGTAGCCCAGGCTGGAGTGCAGTGGCCGGATCTCAGCTCACTGCAAGCTCCGCCTCCTGGGTTCACGCCATTCTCTGGCCTCAGCTTCCCAAGTAGCTGGGACTACAGGCGCCCGCCACCTCGCCCGGCTAGTTTTTTGTATTTCTTAGTAGAGACGGGGTTTCACTGTGTTAGCCAGGATGGTCTCGATCTCCTGACCTCGTGATCCACCCGTCTCGGCCTCCCAAAGTGCTGGGATTACAGGCTTGAGCCACCGCGCCCGGCCACAAAATTTGTTTTATATTTACATTTTAAATACAGTTGCTAATAATCAAATGAGACTCCTGGGAACATCAGGCTTATGAAGAAAACAAATCCATCCCATCAAAACTATTATTTCTTTTTGCTTTTAAAACTTGACTTCTCTTTCCTCCTCCTTCTCCTTTCTTTTTCTCTGTTTTTCTTTTTTCTCTCTGTCTACATTCTTCAGAGCAATTTGCAGTAAGATTTCCCCAAAGACTAATATGTTTACAAGTTCTGTTTTGTCCTGAGTCCAAGTGTTTCCTTCACATTTTCCGGTAAAACTCCATCCTGCTACTGCCTCATCCATTATCACAGGAGCAGAAGAAAGACACCGAGGGCTGGAAGTATCGGTGCACACAGCCTTGCAACATTACACACTACAGAAAGCCTTCTGCAGAAATCCAAATTCACAGCAATTAGGTGAAAAGACATACACAAGCAAAGGCTTGTTAGTCTGAAAATTAACTTTACCATTTAACACAGATTTTCTTAAGTGTCTGTCATGTGCAAAACAGCATGCCTCACTAGTAACTGGGGTCTGCCAGTACCGGGTTTTCCTTTTTGTCTGAGCCTTATTCTGCTTTTAAGCATGCCAGTATAAGTCACGGTCCTATTCCTGAGCATCTAATACATGTCCTATGCATTGTTTAGGAGCTCAATAAATGTCTGTTAAATTGAGTGGAGTTTAAGCCCGGGTGGGCCCTGCTGATTCTTAAGGACCTCCCATTTTCCCCATTACTTGGTAGCCTGAACAGTCTATATATTTTCCCAACCAAAGTCTGGCAACTTTATCACAGTACCTGAGTAAGAATCCTCCACCACCAAGCATCCCAAAACTAAAGAGATTAAGTGCAACCCACTTGGGAGAAGGCATAATAAAATAAAATTGAGCTGTTTAAAATGAAAACTATAGCCTGGGCAACAAAGTGAGACCTTGTTGCTACAAAAAAAATTAAAAATTAGCTGGGCATGGTGTGGCATGGGCCTATAGCCCAGCTACTCAGCAGGCTGAGGCAGGAGGATCCCTTGAGCCCAGTAGTTGGAGGTTACAGTGAGCTGATTGTACCACTACACTCTAGCCTGGGTGAAAGAGTAGAGACCCTGTCTCAAAAATAAATAAAATAAAATAATACAATAATCCCAACAATGACTGGAGATGAAAGGAGAGGACTCTAACTCTTAAGACTCACTTGCACAGTGATGCAGGAAGGTGCCAGAGATATAAAGAACAACAAATACAATTTTGTCAGGAGAGCTATCATTTCAGAAATTGAAGAAGGTAGAGGATTAAAAAGTAAACATGAAACTTATGGGGAAAGCAAAGGGTGTCTTGGGGATTTAACATGGCCCTTGAACCAGGAAGAAGGAAGATGAGGGAAATGCTGCAACTTGGGAAATTGAGGTAAGGGGCTAAAGTTGGAAGGCAGAGGACTTTAAACTGGAGCTGAAAGAGTGGAGCATGAAAAGATTATGCTTCTGCAGGACCATGGGAGCCTAAAGAAACGGCTCTGGGGAAATGCAGGAAAACCTGAGTCAGCAAAGATCGCCTTGAAGGTGGAATAACTGGCAAAGACTACAAAAGCCCAATTATGTGTGGAGCTCAGTTACATTAAAGGGAATGAAGACACACTTATGATCACCTGCAAAGCAGGTGTACTCTAAACCAGGGCTGCTCCAACTTCAAAGTGCACACAAATCCCCTAAGGGCCTGCTAAAAAAGAGATTTCAGGGCCCCACACCCCAAAGATTCTGATTCAGTAGGTATGTGGTAAAGCCCATAATGTATTTATTTATTTATTTTTCTCTCTCTCTCTTTTGAGACAGGGCTCGCTCTGTTGCCCAGGCTGGAATGCAGTGGCCTGATCACAGCTCAATGCAACCTCTATCACCCAGGCTCAGGTGATCCTCTCACCTCAGCATCCCAAGTAGCTAGGACTACAGGTGAATGCCACCACCTCCGGCTTTTTTTTTTTTTTTTTTTTTCCCCCAGATACCAGGTCTGGCTATGTTGCTCAGGCTGGTCTCAAACTCCTAAGCTCAAGTAATCTGCCTTCTTGGCCTCCCAAAGTGCCCAGTCCTTCATTTAAAAAAAATTTTTTTTTTTTTTTGAGACTGAGTCTCTGTAGTCCAGGCTGAAGTGCAGTGGTACAATCTCAGCTCACTGCAACCTCTGCTTCCCAGGTTAAAGCAATTCTTATACCTCAGCCCCCCAAGTAGCCAGGACTACAGGCTTGTGCCACCACACCTGGCTAATTTTTATATTTTTAGTTTTAGTTTTTTTGAGACAGAGTCTTGCTGTGTCGCCTAGGCTGGAGTGCAGTGGCACAATCTCGGCTCACTGCAACCTCCACCTCTGGGGTTCAAGCAATTCTCCCTGCCTCAGCCTCTGGAGTAGCTGGGATTACAGGCGCCTGCCACCATGCCTGGCTAATTTTTGTATTTTTTAGTAGAGACGGGGTTTCACCATGTTGGCCAGGCTGGTCTTGAACTCCTAACCTCAGGTGATCCACCTGCCTCGGGCTCCTAAAGTGCTGGGATTACAGGCATGAGTCACCGCGCCCGGCCATTTTTGTATTTTTAATAGATACAGGGTTTCACCATGTTTGCCAGGTTAGTATCGTGGCCTCTCAAAGTGCTGGGATTACAGGTGTGAGCCACTGCTCTCGCCCTCATTTACATTTTTAACAAGCTTCCTGGTAATACAGCTGCTGCTGATCTGCAGACCCCTCTTTGAGAGGCGCTGCAGACAGCCATCCAGGTGGGAAGGAGTGCCCTGGGCCTCGAGGGGCAAAGCTGTGGACATGAGGAGGGCTCCTCTTTGGAAGAGATGCACCACTCCAACCCCTGAAATAGCTGCAGGGTGAAAACTGCATCCTGCCCCATACACACCCCAGTTCTCTCTTCTCCATGCTCTTCACCTGTAGTTTCCTTCAGCTCCTTACCTATTTTCTCCAGATCCTTTGGCTTTGGAAGCAATTTAAAGCAATTATATCAACAGGACCCTGGGACAGGTCCATGACCAGAAGACCCTCTAAGCACTTAGGAACTGTCCAGGGTCCCAGAGTCATTTAGATGGCTTCATTTATTTGTGCTGATGTCTGGGACCAGCAAATGGGGAACACTCCTGCGCGTCCACCTATGCTTGAGGAAGTAAGCAATACGGAAGACTTCCCTCAGATGACTTCCTGGCAGGGAGCTCTCTGCCTGCATTTCATCTAACACACTTCAGAAAATCAAGGACCTGAATTCTGAGGCAAAATCATCAGTATTAGAGATGGAACAACCCTAATATCTCATTTAGGGCCTATCCCTGAGGATCAGACCAAGAAAAGCAATTACAGTGCAAGAACTGAGTCTTTTCACGCATGGGATTTAGCAATTTCAAACAGCTTTGAAGAGTTTTTCATCTTTCAAACTGCTACCTCCTCCAAATCACAGTGTGTGCAGCTGTTGAAAGCTGTGAAAGGAAACTAGTGCATTCAGATGAGAAATCCCGTGTTCAGACTTGGGATACTTAGTCAAAGCTACTAATGATGTCTCACTCCAAGAATATCTGAAGAAATTTTTCTTTGATGGAAGAAGTTAAATATTTCTCTACTACTTTAACCCTGAGTGGTCTTCATTTTTTTCTGACATATTGTTAGAGGGTATAGTATGTTAAGGAGGTAAAAACTCTCACAGTAAGAAAACTGATTGAAAGACATCATGCCTGGATTATGAGAGAAAGGATGTACGTGTTCAGAATTCATTTCAAGTTAATTCAATGCCATAGCCATTGATTGAACAGCCCTCTGGGTAGGCACTGTGCTGATAGGGTGGAAAGTACCAAAGCAAAAAGTGGAATGATCCCAGATGATGATAACAATCCCTCACATCCTTTCAGTGACTTACACCAAAAAATAATTTTAAAAAGTTTTACTCCTGTATCTCATTTTCTTTTCATAATAATCGTAGAGAGTAGGCATAGCAGGAATTAATATAATGAATCTACAGATAAACTGAGATTCTAAAGTTAAATTATGTCCCCTCACCCTTCATTATTTAGATTTTATTACTAGCTTTTATTTTCAAGAGTGTGAACTGGAATCAGGTTTTGAGGGAAACCCCTTTGTTTGAAATCCTTAGGATTTAAGAAGCTTCAAGACATGAAATATAAAAGCAAAAATATGGCAGAATGTAGCACCTTAGGTTGGTTAGTCTCCATTTGCTCCCCCTTCCCCTCTCCCTCATGTATATTTCTGTCCATTGTCTCCTGTCTCCTGCTCTGTGTCCTGAGAGGCCCACCTCTGTAACTGCATTATGCAGTCACATTTCAGGTGAGTCTGACCAATGAAAGGAACCAGCAGGAAAATAAAGGGCACTGACTAAGAGACATAGGGCTAGTTCTTTTCCCACTCCCTTATTTGTCCTTCCTAGACTATAGCACCTGCTGGGTGGCCCTTGCTCTATGGCTCCAGCTCTCACTAGAAACTGATACTACTCCTTCCTTGCCTTTCCCCTTAGGGATGTTAACAGCTTCCTACTCTTGGTTCCCTTGACCTGGTCCACACCTCTGCAAGCAGTGCCTTCATTACCATCTCTTGAATCACCTCAGCTAGATCCTGTCTTCCCGCTGGGGCCCCAAACCATACGCACCTCTCCCACATCACCCTATTCTGCAAAAATAAATCTAATACCCCGAGGAACGTAGTGAGCCTAAAATGTCCACAGTCATAAATTCATTGATTTTTTTCCCTTTTAATAATTAATGTTTGTTTCTCCAGTGCTTATCTGTCATAATCCTACCTTGGGCCCTTGTTTATCCCTGGCCTGAACTTTTATGATGGTCTTAGTAGACTCCCGTCTCTAAAGCCTCCTACCTTCAATCAATTCTGTCTATAGCCTGCTACAGCATTAAGCTTCTTGGTGCACAATTTTAATCATATCATTTCTGCAATGGCTCTCGAATGAATAAGGGATAGGGTTCAAACTCCTTGGCCCAGCATGCAGGGCTGTCACTGGTGTGTCCAGCCATATCTATGACTCCCCTCTGTCTTCTGTGCTCTCTAGTCCCCAGCCCCTTGCCAAAATGTATAATCTTCATTTTTGTTCACAGTTTCCTTAGCCTAGAAGGGCCTTTACTTTGAAACTCTTCACAGACTTCAAGGTTCAGCATAAAGGCTGCCCCTTGCCTGAAGAATGTCTGTTTCCTTAAAGAGATAAACAACTGCTTTTTCTTCTACACTCCCATGAGTCTTTTGTGTTTCTTTCTTATGGCACTTAAGACATTGAACTTCTCAACACATACAGTTATCTTTGTCCATCCTCTTTCATATCCCATTCCAGGCACCTTTCCCAACCAGAGGCTGTCTCATTCATGGTGGTACCCATAACAATAAGAACAGGACACAGCATACAGTGGTCTCAGCACACATACCTCCACGAATGACTGCATCAATGAATGCAACATCCCCTCATCACCCAACACAGTGTCTACCATGTGGTCAGACTTTAAAATATTCCAATGATCTACTGAACAGCAGGTTAATCTATACTAAATGTTGTATGTGAGATCTGCATATCTGCCTATTTTGTATAATATATATTCATGTGAATATATATTATTTTATCATATGTCATTTTTTAAAAGACCACCCTTTGGAGAAAGTATTACCACATAGATATGCATCTCTTTTTTTTTTTTTTTTTTCTTTTTTCTTTTTTAACTAAATGTGCTAAAGCTGAACAAGGGCCTAGATGAGGTTTCTGAAGGGCAATTGGCTGCTTGCAGCTTTGAAATATCCTACTTCTTTCTCATTTCCTATCAGTCAGTCCCATCCTCTCCTTGCATCCAATTTTGTTTAATGAGACTACTGCAATGTATTTATTTTGGGGTGATTGAATTTAGAAAGACATTCATCTAACACGCAATTGCTGCCACAAGCTGAATGGCTGAATCATAACAGAGATGATGGCATTAATCCGAGGACAGCTGTTTCTTATCATTTCTAACACAAAAAAAGCTCAGGCCAGGCTGGAGTTTCTGCCTCAGTTGCAAGGTGGAACTGATAGGATCTGGAGCAGAAATGCTTCCAGACAGGTGGCAGCAGACAGGGAAAAAGAAGAAATGCCCTGTGAGGGACTAAACATTCAGTTTTTAGAACTTTGTCTCTCTGATGTGTGAAGGTTGCTTCTGACCCTCTGGGATGCTCAAGAAATTCCAGTTCTAATGAGATAATCTGATAAGGATAGCAGAAGTATCTGTATGTGTAATTAGCATTTTAAGAGTTTACACTTCTGTTGGTAATTCTTTGCAGCTATTAAAGCAAAATGATAACAATGCTGGCTTACATTTGCACAGCATCTTATAGTTAACAACATGCATTCGATTCACCGTCTCAGGCAAGATAAGCAGCCGCCACCCATGTGCCCAGAACTCAGGGGCATACCCAATATGGCTCCCAGGGAGCTGGGCAGCTCCTTCTAAGGAAATCTCCCGTGGCATTTGCCTGCTTCAGATACCCATAATCCACTATGAAAGCATTACTCCTTTAAACTCAGGCACTTTTAGTGTTAAAGCAAAAACATCCCCGGAAGCAAGCATATAGCCAACTCTGCAACTGATTTACACCTGAGTGTGAATGCATTCTCAGCAGAACAACTGACTGAGGTTTTGAGCAGTTGTGTCAAACTGACTTCCTCTTATGTGGTACTATTGTGAGCTTGAGGACCCCTCGACCTGAGCAAAAGTATCCTGTTCAGGAGATTTCTCCCCAGGCCCTACAAATCCCAGCAGCCCTCACCCAGCTTCTCATCTGCTGGAGCCTATTCACTCCCTTGTAAATGCATCTAAGGTGCTTCCCACACTGGCTCTCCCCTGCTGGGGCCCATATCTGCTCCCTGAAGCATTCTTTGCCTGAACAAATTCTGGGAGTGTTGGCCAATCCTGAAGCAGCTGCTACTCCTTGCTCCGCAGCCAAAGCATTAGCCAGCCCTGCTCTTTTCCTGTAAATTTCCAGGGCGGGAGTGAGACCCAGTCCCCTGGGGCCCCAACTGCAGGAGACACAGCTCAAGCTGTGAGTGGTCCCGCTGAAGTGAGGTGAGATAGGCACCCACACACCCCTTCCTTATCCCCTGGGCCCACGAGCGGCACTTAGCACACCATGCTCTTATCACAGCATCATAGGGGAGTAGAAGGAGCAGTGGCTTGGCATTGCTGAGAACAAAAAATAATGAGCAGTTTCGCCACTGACAAGGCACACAACTTGAGGCAGGTGCCTTCATTACCAAGGCTCATTTTCTTCATCTATAAAATGGGAATAAATAGCATATTCTTCACAGGGCTGCTGTGAGAATTAAATAACATGCACCATAAATCACTTAGTCCAGCACCGTGCATAGAGAAGGCCCTAAGTAAATGGTTGCTACTGATCATCATGATTTTTTTTTTAAAACTATTTGGGGTAATGTTCAAGGGCTTAGCATAGTAGACAGCTGTTATATGATATCCAAAGAAATCCTCTTCAGAAGCCTCCAGTCATTCTATCCTTCGACCCTTGGTGAGGATGATGGTGCAAGAGTCATGTAACCACTTTCTGCTAAATCCTGTTTTAACCACTCTGGGTGGTCTGTCCCATTACTTTGGGTATCTGATAGCTGTGTCTGAATTCTCTGTGGAAATTTCTAGTCTAAAATCCTGTTACAATTCACTCCTTTATTCAGTGAACAATTAATGAAGGTCCACCCTAGTGCAGGCCCTTCCTGTCCCCTGCCTCCTTTATCCTCCTCACTTACTCATTCTTTGCCTACCTGATATGAAATATTGTGATGAAGAATCAGTCAGTCACTCCTTCTCTCTTTATCCCTTCTTCCCTCTCCACCAATTTCTGGCTATCGTTTTGGATACATGTGAGAAAATGTTTTTATTTTCTAAACAAAAATAGGTAACATCCAAACTGAAAAGAATTAAATTAAAACTACAATAAATAACGAAAATATTGGATGTCAAGGCATCTTATGAGCCTAGCACTTTTTTTTAACAGAAAGCATTGAAGGCTGACTCTTGGGAATTAAGTTCTTCAAAATGCTGTTGCAAATATACACCACTAAAATATTACAGTAAAGAAGGTGCTTTATCATCTCTTCCTAGTACACAGTGCCTGGAATAGTACGAAACAAGATGAAAATAAACAAAGGCCAGAAGATATTTCATTATTGTTTAAAAAAAAAAACTGTGCCATACTTTCTATAGCATATAAATACAGACGCATGAAAAGGATACAATGAAAACAGGAGTTGAAACGAAGACCCAGTGCTCCAAGACTGCTCCACCAGACAGCTGGGACATCAAACAGGCTTTCAGAAATATCATATAACAGCTGTCTACTATGCTAAGCCCTTGAATATTACCCCAAATAGTTTTTTTAAAAAAAAAAAATCATGATGATCAGTAGCAACCATTTACTGAGGGCCTTCTCTATGCACGGTGCTGGACTAAGTGATTTATGGTGCATGTCATTTAATTCTCACAGCAGCCCTGTGAAGAATATGCTATTTATTCCCATTTTATAGATGAAGAAAATGAGCCTTGGTAATGAAGGCACCTGCCTCAAGTTGTGTGCCTTGTCAGTGGCGAAACTGCTCATTATTTTTTGTTCTCAGCAATCCCAAGCCACTGCTCCTTCTACTCCACGATGATGCTCTGACCTAGAGGCAGATAAACACGAGTGTTCCACTTCTAATTTTGCCTATTTGTGTAGAAATGAAGGGCAAAATGGAATTCTAGCCTCATCTGGAAGTCTTTGGTTTTTGTGTTTTTAAGAGCTACCTTGACTTAAGCGGGCCTTGGACTGTTCTTTGTGTTAGTGAAACTTCTAGCGATCACAGTGACCCTCTGTTACAGGGTAAGGATGGAATGCAGCTGCCAACTGCCTCCCAGTAATCTCCTATTGAGGAATGTATCACAGCACCAACTCCAGGATGTGGGGTAGGACGGGGACAAATGAATCTGAGAATACAGGGTTTTTTTTCCCCATCTACTCACTGTCAATTGGCACCTATGAAAAGCAGTATGCAGCTAGTAAGCACCTTCACTATATCAAGCGAACCCACCAAGACTACATGGCAGGTCCCAAGTAATATATGACTAAACCTTTTTAGGTTTAATTTCTTTTTTTTGTTTTGTTTTGCTTTTTCTGAGATGGGAGTATCACTCTGTCGCCCAGGCTGGAGTTCAGCGGCACAATCTCAGCTCACTGCAACTTCCAACTCCCGGGTTCAACTGATTCTTCTGCCTCAGCCTCCCAAGTAGCTGGGATTATAGGTGCCTGCCACCACACCTTTCTAATTTTTATACTTTTAGTAGAGATAGGGTTTTGCTCTGTTGGCCAGGCTGGTCTCAAACTCCTGACCTCAGGTGATCTACCCACCTTGGCCTCCCAAAGTGCTGGGATTTCAGGCATGAGCCACTGCACCAACCTTGACTCAATTTCCCTGCAGCTTTTGCCCTCCTCCATTTCTGCATGAATACAGCTCTCTTTTTCTCCCTCTGACCTTCTTTACCTTTCTCCCACAAACATTTGTTGAGCATTTGCTATGTGCCAACCCCTGAACTAGGTACAAGGAAATAACAAAGATCTCTGACCTCAAGGATTTTCCAGTTATAGTCCTGGGTTGTGAATGTCACAATGGGGGACAGGTACTGGAGGCACGCATGTCACAGAGGACATGTCAGGAAAGGTTTACATGGAAAAAAAAATGGAAACGTTCCCAAGTCTTCCCTGTTTGGAAAACATTTTATCCCCGCTGCAACCTAAATTCTATTCCACTTTAGAGCTCTGTCATAGAACCCTATGGCATGTTGGCTTACATTAGTCACTTGGGGCTGGGTTTATCTCCTCCATTCCATTCAGTATAATTCACTCCACATAAATCCTGTGCTAGGCTGTGCTGTGGGAAAGGAAAATGATAAAGTCAATCCCAGGACTGGCTCAGCAGGGAGCTCACAGGAGGAAAGCTACGCAACAGAAGGATAAACCAAGTGCAACAGAGGATGACATGGACACAGATTTGCCTCCTCCCACTAAAGGAGGCAAATGCCATGGAGTGCTTTAGGGAAGAAGTGGCATTTGAGAGGAGCTTTGAAAGGTGAGCAAGATATCTCTAGTCAGAGACTGAAAGACAGACGATGCTTTGTAACAGATTCAGAGAAGGCAAGAAGAAGGGGAAAGAAAAAGACAGGGTGTTTGAAGGAACTGCAGTAAACCAGTAAGGCTGGCATATAGAGTATACGGTCAGGGAGAGGTGTATGATTGGAAGAAAAAAACCTGGAAAGGTTAATTTAGACCAATCTGTGGGGGCTTTCAATACTTGTAAGGTATTGATACTTAATATGTAGGCTATTTCCCACTCAAAAATGCTTCCCATTTGGGGAAGTGGCAGTGGAGATGCTGGTGAGAAGTAGCAGCGAAGATGGAGAAGTGCCACTCTTGGGTCAGGGGCTGAGTGTCACCTATTCATGTGTCCCCTGTAATAGCCAGCACTGCTCCCCCCTGTTCCATACATATTTGTGAGACTGAACTGTATTAAAGATTCGATTTGAAAGTATGAATTTATGTCTTACAGATGTCTTGTCCTTTTTGTTTTAATCCTGTCATAAAAGTCATTCAATTCCAAGTCACAGTACGTCCCTGCCGAAGGCTATCATTATCTGGCAGTTACGTGGCACCTCAGAGCAGTTGCACCTCATTTGCAGTCCTTAATTACCTCATGCACCATTTTAATTGGTCTGTGATTGTCTGTGTGGACAGACTTCATATCCTTCCTGGAGTCAGCTGGGGCTGCCCCACCCTTTTCTACAAGCTCAGTCATCTGAACATCACTAACTGAGAAGACTCAGGAAGCCTGCTGAGCTCCGAAGCATGCAAAGAATGGGCCCTCATGGGGAGTTCTAAAGACCAGAGGGCTGCTGGGACCCACCAAAGGGCAGCTGTCCAGTGAAGTCAAGAGTCACTTTAGGCAGGACTTGTTAGGAAAGTAGGGAGGAAAGTACAACAGGGGCAAACTGTAGGGACCACCCAGAGTGTGACACAAGAATTCCAGATGAGGTTTGATAATTACATCAGTAGGGATCTTTAAAAATGCTTAAGATGACCCATTTAGAAAGCAATCCACCGCAAGAGATGGCTTAGAATTATGGAATTAATGAGGACACAGTGTCTCCCGAATCCAGTCAAGTGGTCAGATTGGATTGGGATCATGATCTCGATTTAATCAAAAGATAATAATGGCTAATTTTACTGAGCATTTACTATGTGCCGGATACTTTTCTAAGCACTGGACCTACATTAGCATATTTAATCCTCACAATAATTCTATAAAGTGAATGCTATCATTTCTCCATTTTACAAGTGAGGAAACAGGCACAGAGCCAGTAAGACTTATCCTAAGTCACACAGTGGGCAAGTGGTAGAGTCTGAATTTGAAACCAGGCAGTCTGGCTCTGGCATGTGCTGAATGCAACACTCTCCCACCTTTCTGAGGTCAGAGAGTCTCTTGTTCTCATCACTCCGGCCAGCAGAACTGGAGGACAAAAGAGGCCTGAATTGTAACATCTCATTCTGAGATATGAAGGTTTGTCGTCACGGCATAAAGGGAAAAGCTTAGTTCTGCAGCAAAACAGAACTTCTTAGAAACACATTTCCATCATATTAGTGATCTTGGGCAACTTACTTAGCCTCTAAAGGTTACAGTTTCTTGGGCGTAGGATAGAGATTAAGAGCAAAATCACATACCTAGGCCTGAGCCTGGCATAGTGTGGGTGCTCAATAATGAATCTTATCGTGGTCTGTGTGCAGTCTGCAGAAAGCAAGCAATGCGTAAAAATGGGTCCTTCTACATCCAGCAGTGTTTAGAGGAAAAGACTTCTGAGTCTAAGAGGGATTGTTCAACCCTATGCTTCCTGTAGCTTGGTGGTAATATCCCCCAGGAACATCAGCCCCCTTTATTCTAACTCTAGGATAACTGTTGTGCCTTTCAGTCTATGATTTGGTCTTTGTTCCTGCCAACTCTGCCCTGAGGGGTCTGTCTAATCCTGCTGTTCTATCTCCTAGAGATACAGAGGGACCAGACCCATCTACAGTACTGCGAATCAAGCCCTACTTCTGATACTAGAATTTTCAATCATGGTTTCATGCTAAACCTCAATATCTGACTTCTGTGCTTGACCTTCAAGTGGGTAAATCTAACAATAGTATTATCTGTTATTTCTTCTCAGTGCAGGTGAAATTTATAAGAAAACTCTGTTCTTTTTCATGGTGCAACAGCAGATGCAATAGAAAGTGGCCTGTCTCTCTGAGCTCTGTCTCTACCTCTTATTAACTGTGTGACCATGAGCAACTCCAATCCCTGCCCTTTCCCTCAAGAGTTCTTAGGATGATGGAATAAAAGAACAGACGTGGGCCGGGCGCGGTGGCTCACACCTATAATCCCAGCACTTTGGGAGGCCAAGGTGGGTGGATCACTTGAGGTCAGGAGTTTGAGACCAGCCTGGCCAACATGGTGAAACTCTGTCTTTACTAAAAATACAAAAATTAGCCGGGTGTGGTGGTGCACACCTGAAATGCCAGCTACTCAGGAGGGTGAAGCAGGAGAATAGCTAGAACTCAGAGGCGGAGGTTGCAGCGAGCCAAGATTGTACCACTGCACTCCAGCCTGGGCAACAGAGTAAAACTCTGTCAAAAAAAAAAAAAAAGAGCCGAGCACAGTCGCTCACGCCTGTAATCCCAGCACTTTGGGAGGCCAAGGCCGATGGATCACTTGAGGTTAGGAGTTTGAGACCAGCCTGACCAACATGGTGAAACCCCGTCTCTACTAAAAATACACAAAAAAAACTAGCTGGGCATGATGGTGGGTGCCTGTAATCTCAGCTACTTGGGAGGCTCAGGCACAAGAATCACTTGAACCTGGGAGATGGAGCTTGCAGTGAGCCGAGATCGCGCCATTGCACTCCAGCTTGGGCGACAGAGGGAGACTCTGTCTCAAAAAAAAAAAAAAAAAAAAACCAGAACAGATGTGTTCTTGTGTTTTGATGACAAAGAAACACATGAATGGAATGGAAGGAGGGAGTTATTATCACTGAGGTTTTATCTAGTTTGGGAAATCCTGGAAATGTTAAATAAGATTGCTTTAAGCCATCTAGGGTTTGGGGTACCCTAGAATCTTGAGGCTGTAAAGTGTTGTCAGTACTAAGGACAACAGTGAGTGATCCTGAAAGAATTAGAAATGAGATTGTCCTCTGAGAATTAAAGTAGGACATCAACACATAATGCATTAGAGATTTGCTAAGTCACCTTAAAGAAACAGAATGGTCCTCAGACCAGGAAAGCTTGATGAAATCTCATTGAAAATAGTAATACAGATAAAGAATAAAAGCTCAATCAGAAGGGAGGTTGATGAGCTAAGAAAACGCTAGAAACCGGTGCAGTGGCTCACGCCTGTAATCCCAGCACTTTGGAAGGCCGAGGTGGGTAGATCACCTGAGCTCAGGAGTTCGAGACCAGCCTGGGCAACACAACTAAACCCCATCTCTACCAAAAAATACAAAAAAATTAGCCAGGCATGGTATGCCTGTGGTCCCAGCTACTCAGGAGGCTGAGATGGGAGGATCACTTGAGCCTGGGAAGCCGAGGTTGCAGAGAGCTGAGATCACGCCACTGCACTCCAACCTGGGTGACAGAGTGAGACCCCTGTGTCACCAAGAAAGGAAGAAAGAAAGAAAAGAAAGAAAGAAAGAAAGAGAGAGAAAGAAAGAAAAGAAAGAAAAGAAAAGACTAGAAAAGGTAGCAACCCTGCAAGGTCAGACAAGCAAGTCTTG